>NC_138372.1:119913660-119960834 GCF_054177405.1 Leptonychotes weddellii | reverse complement strand
CTCTCTCACTCTCTCTGTCAAATAAATAAATAAAATCTTTAAAAAAAAAAGTTACCGAAGTGTGCACTTTAAATATGTTCAGCTTATCGTATGTCCATTACACCTCCATAAAGCTATTAAAAGGAAAGTGACACTTGGTACAGGTAAGGTAAATGTGCTGTGTTGCACATTGCTAAACTGTTTGCCTAGAAATAATTGGAAAAAAGAAAAAGTGATCCAGAAAGATGTGAGGCACACCCTGAGAAGTGTCTAATATAATAATCATAGAGTGTGAAAAAAGAAGCCCAAACAGTAATGTAGGCAGAAAATACAGAGTAATAAAAGCTTACAATTATTTTCACCAGACTCTTAGCACTATAAATACATGTATTACACATGTAGACAGTTTAGTAATATTTTCTTATAATAAACCCAATGGTATATAATATTGTTAACTCCATTATAAAGATGAAGAAACAGAGACTCAGAGAGTATTAGCTTGTGTATTAGTCAGGATTGTATAGAAAAACAAAACCAATAGGAATTGATTCACATGATTATGGGGACTGACAAGTCCCAAGATATTTAGGGTGAGTTGGCAAGCTGGAGACCAAGGAGAGCCCAGCGTGTAGTTCTAGTCTAACAGCCAGAAGGTTTGAGACCCAGGAAGAACTGATGTTTCTTATAATGTGAAAGCAAGAAAAAGCTGATGCCCCTGTTCAAAGGCAGTCAGGCAGGAGGAATTTTTTCTTACTTATAGGAGAGTCAGCCTTTTGGTTCTGTTCAGGCCTTTAACTGATTAGATGAGGCCCACCCACATTAGGAAGGGAAATCTGCTTTACACAGTTTATCCACTCAAATATTAATCTCATCCAGAAACCTCATGGACACACCCAGAATGATGTTTGACCAACACTCTGTGACCTAGTCAATTTGACACATAAAAGTAACCATATCAGCTAGTAAAGGCTAAACTATTTATAAAAGAAGTAATTTTGAGAAATATCTGTAAAGGTAGGTTTAACTATGGACAGATACAGAGAGTAGCTCAGAGGACTGAGTAGGGAAAAACCTAGCATTAAGAAAGAATTTTTATTTAGGGTGCCTGGGTGGCTCAGTTGGTTAAGCGACTGCCTTCAGCTCAGGTCATGATCCTGGAGTCCCGGGATCTAGTCCCGCATCGGGCTCCCTGCTCAGCAGGGAGTCTGCTCCTCCCTCTGGCCCTCCCCCCTCTCATGCTCTCTATCTCATTCTCTCTCAAAGAAAGAATTTTTATTTAGAAAGTAAATGTTGGTACATGTATATATGTTGATAGATGATCCAGAAGAAAGGTAAAACAATTATGTTCAGAGGAAATAATATAACTGCAAGAGTGCAATCTTGGGAAAGTGAGTCACTGAATTGATTCTACAAAGAGCTAACAGGCTGAGACCGGGCATTAGAATTGCATTCAAAGTGCATTTACGCTCAAGACCAACCTACCTTTCCAATCTCTCTTTATCACTCTCCATTTCACGCATTAAAAATCTCCAATTATTGTAAACACCCTGTGTTTTTCATTCCTCTGGGTCCTTGTTCTCCCTTTGACCTCATATAAGAGCATCCCTCACATGGCTCTCACAGAGTGAACTCTGTCTACCTCACTCTTCAAACCCAGTTCCAATGTCTATTCAGCTTCCTCTATGCAGTTTCCTCCAACTTCCTGAGATCAAGTCTACTACTCCTTATCCTTTGTACTCTGAAAACACTTCACATGACCCTTTATAGCTCTGATCATATTACACAGTAATGTTAATTTCTGTATCTGCTTCCTCTATTAGATTGTCACGTCCTTGAAGATTGGCAACATATTTTGTCTTCTAATCCCTCATCAAACACACTGCCCACCATAGTGTTTGTTCTCAAAATTTATTTCAATGAATGAAAACATGGATAAAATGTAACTGGCTCAGCTGAATCTCAGCACATATTTACATGTAGAAAGAACGTCCAACATTTGATAACAACTCAGTAGGGAACTGCTATACCATTTCAAAACTTGCCTCTGCAAGCACACAAGAATACAGAGTGCAAAATGCCTAGGGCCAATAATACAATGCCCGTAGAGTTAAGACTAGCTCCTCAAACATTGCCTGATCGCCCAGTATCAGATGACCCCTGAAGATGGCATGAGTATCCCTAGGCTATTAGAATTCTGTTGAGGGAGGTTGGATAGTTTTCCAATGAGCTATGTAGAAAGATGAAATTGACAAAGGCTAAGGGATCTGCCTAAGACTAAAGAAAGAGCCCATATTTGAGTTCTCCTCTGACCCTGTTTGTATGTTTGGAACATAAAACCCTCTTTACTTCAGCAAAGTAGCTAATAGTTTAAACAATTAGAGTAACAAAGCAGAGAATATCAACAGTTTTTCCTCAGTAATAGGCCTTCACCATGGGTGTCAAATTTCTGCTGCAATTTTTTTTCAACAAGCTGAGAGAAGTAATGAAAGATGTTCTCTCTCTCTCCCTCTCTCTCTCTTTCTCTCAGTTCTAAAGTTGAGTATGCTGTGCCCAATGTGAGCCTTAGACTTCCAGTTTGAGATTTATAGCTCATTTCAAACTTTCTGCTTGGGCTGCCTGTTTCCCATCCTATTTCTCTGGGCTAGCAACCCTGTAAATAGTTAACATGCAGGTTTAATTTTTTAGTCTATTTCCTTAACAAATTCTTGAGCTGGGAGCCTTCTCCAAGGGCAAAAGTAATCAGAGTTAGGCCTAGACAATGGGAAATGGCGCTTAGCGCAGGTGTTCCTGGAACCTCCTCTCTCATCCCCTTATTCCTTCCCTTTGTCACCAAATTTTCCACAGTAAAGAGTCCTTGGCCTCTCAGAAATGGGCTGCTCCGCCATTATGGGAGTCTATTCAGCAACTCTAGTTTTGCGTGATGGCCCACGAAGATCCTGAGTTCATTTCATTTCTGTTACAGTCGAAACTAGCTTTGCATATGCCTATATTTAATGGTTTTCTCTTGGGACTCAAGTAATTCATATTTTATGTGGGGTAACTTAATTTTATGATGTGTCTGGTATAAATAGTTTTTTTTTTTTTTTTCTTCTCTACTCCTCTAAGACAATGACAATTTTATTTTCCATTTATGGTAACATTAATGTAATCTCCTGGAATTTAAGTGCATCATTTCTCTCTGTAACAACAATCTCATTTGCCGAGAATCAGATTGAGTGCAGTGTTTAATACTGACCCAGCACCACCAACATCAAGGAGAGCTTTGTCTGGGTAACCAGTCACAGAAGAAGGGGGGAGCAAGAAATGCTCATGATGGCCTCTCATTTTTGTCACGCTTGCAGTTGATAAACCGCCACCCAGCTAGGCTCAGAAAAGTTGTAAGACCGCCTCTGCATCTGGGTGTAATGGAGCACGTTAGATTTCCATTTTAAGTTCTATGAAGCTCATCTTAGCAAAGGTCCTCAAACCATATTAGTTTGAAAGGCAGAATGTTTCTTACAAAAAGAAAATACCTACAATCTTCCATTGCTTGTCATTAATGATACCCATAAACTCCTTCCCACTGCCGGCATTGCTGTCAATCAGGGAAATCAGTGCTGAGAAAAGCACTGTGCTCAAAAACGCCTGCAAGAGTTCATTCCAGTTCCATTGTTCTTAGGTACCATGCTGCTCTAGCACAATAGCGATGAAGCTCAATCTCTGACATTGTGCATTTTAACTAGAATATTTTGGCATTCTGTTTTACTTGTTACACTCATAAGGGAGGAAAAAATGGATCCTTTGTATTTTGCACAAGAAAGAATATCATTCTTTAGAAGTCACTTTAAAAAGAGTCCATCAAATTCAATTTTATAGAATCATACATACCTACAAAAAAAAAAAATGCCCAGAAATATATGACCTATGCTAGCTCGTAGTTTTTATTTCGACTCTTTCCAGCCAAGATCAATCCATCTTCTCCCATTGATTCTGTAAGATACTTCTACCAAATTTCTTTGGGTATTCCTATAAAAATCAGGCTGGGCACAAGGAATTTCTGAATTCTGATTAAAAATAGTTATGCTGTCTTAATGCAAATACTGGAGTATCATCAGAACACTAGAGATACTCTGCGCTCTGCACTCTTCTTTTCATCTATTTTGACAGTGCAGCTTTAGAGCTTACTCAGTGCCTGGATGAGCTAAGGACTCACATGAAAGCTCCCTGGCTGAGTTTCAAGCTAAATAAAACAGAGGTGAGGATGTTGGGGGTAAAGGGTTGAAAAGAAACCAGGGACATTAGTTAGAGAATGTTTAAAACTGGGCATTTTCTTACTTACAACTGTGCTGCAAAAACCTTAGAACTCAGTTAGGATAATGCCCGGTGCTTGACCCCAGAGAACTTTTCCTGTCATCTAGACATTTGGGAAGCAAGCAATTTCTCATGAGCGGGCCTTGTCCATGCTTCCGTTCCCTGTTAATTACCATTTTTCAAATGATGCCACCACCAGATAGTAAATTCCTCAAAGGTAAGGTCCCCTAGGTTCACTTTTGCATCTCTTGAGTTTAGTATAATGACTGGCATATAATCAGAAACCAGTGCATACGTGGTGAATGAATAGATGGATGGATGAATGAATGATTGCATGAACAAACACCCTGGCCAAGTCAATAAGTGGCTCATGTTCATCCTAACCTTCAGTGCTATACTAAGAAATCTTTTGATTCTAACTGTGAAAAAAGCTTAATAAAGTGTATTGCAGCTTCACACTTAAATAACATCCAGGACAGCAAAAACCAAACAGAGCCTGTGTGCTATTAAGGATAGTTCTCCTTCAAGGGCTTAGAAAGACACGGCCTCACGCAAGGGTGCACAGTGTGCTGAAGTGAATAAAGTCTGGATCTCTGCCCTGATACAGGCCTTTTCGTTGTGAGGCCCTTGAGCAGCGTGCAACGTGAAGGCCCCATCAAGCCTCAGGGAGATTGACCGTGGAGCACCACCCCACCAAAGCCCCATTTGCTGATCTTTATAACTTAGCAGGGAGTTGTTCTTTGCAGATAGGATAATGATTTAATGTTAATAGATCCTCCATGGCTATTTAAGCTATTGCTCTCCAAGGCTTACAATTTTTTAAATTGCTAATGTTTTCAGTTATAAATATATATTTGTGCTCTAGAGCATTTTTTCCAAGGAAGAAATTGAAAACATTAAACAAGGACTCTCCTCTGATTTACCAAATGAGACTTCTGGACAAACGACCATGCCGATCGTGAAAATTAAAAGCCGGAACACTTCAATACTAAACCAACAAACATTTAATTGAGAAATTGCTAATTTCTACGGTTAAAAAAGCTTGCGAACTCCTGGAAGCACACTCTGCTTTTGATCATATGAACAAGTTAGCCCAAGTCAAAAGAACAGTTTTGAAGTACTTTCGGTTACTGTGTGAGCAGAACGGCATGGCAACATAGCCTGCCATGGGCAAACGTTGCCCGCAGAGCTCGAGGTAGTGCTCGCGGGCAGAGCGCCTTGGAGCCAACAGGTAACCAGCTATAGATACAGTTCTCAGGTTAGGTCGTCTGTGTAACCTATGCAAAACAAATGAAAGTAATGTGCTTAGATGTTTTTACAGGAGAGCCAATGTTAATTGTTCATCTGAAAGCCCACAAGATAAATACAAGGTCATTTTGAAGATATAAAAAGAAGAAGCAACAAATATGCAAAGCAAAGGAAATAAAAACACCTATTGTCCCACAGTCTAGAGGTAACCACTATGATAGGCTTGGTGAATGTTATTCCAGGATGCTTTTCACACATCAGTCTATGTTGTTATGAAAACTAGCTCAAACTCTACATACGATTCATAACCTGGTTGTTAAAATTAATGATGTACTACAGATAGCTTTCTATGTGAATAGTTCAATATCTATCCATAGCACTGTTTGATGCTCTCGTTGTTCTTGTACAATATTCCATTCTTTCTGATGGTATATACATCATCCTGAATTTTTAATCAGTGCACTATTTATTACTGAACCTTCAAACAGTATCCAGTTGTTCACCATTATAAACATTGCTTTAATGAGCAACTTTGTAGTTCAAAGACTGAACCTTATGTTTTCTTAGGATAAATGTAGAAATGCTGGATCAAACATAGTACATAACATAGTGGCAAATTTGACCTGCTCACCAAAATCCATCTTCTCCTCTTTGTCTTGGACACAGCCAGGTTACTTTCCCTGTCTACACTGCACTTGTACGTAATCATGAAATTGAGCTTCAGTTCATGATTGTCAGAGCAATAGTGACCCGTACAAACCTCTTATGAATACTTCTCCATACATTTTTTCCTTTTCAGTTGTTTGGAGTGACAGTGTTCCTTGGGACAAGTTTGGAAGCCCTGTATTTAAAGTTGGTGAGTGGCACCAGGGTGGCTCATTTGGTTGAGCGTCTGACTCTTGATTTTGGCTCAGGTCCTGATCACAGAGTCCTGGGATCCATCCCTGCGTGGGGCTCCATGCTCTGCATGGATTTTGCTTGGGATTCTCTCTCTCTCTCTCTCCCTCTGCCCCTCCCCCCCAATAAATAAAATAAAATCTTTTAAAAAATTAAAAATAAGAAAAATAAAGTTGGTGAGTCTTCTGTCAGCCTGGGTGCTGGCAGGACTGTGTAGAGAAGTGCTCTACTCACATGGTCCCTAACTCAACACTGTTAACATGTACAAGAAATAAATCTCCATGGTGTTTGAGCTCTTACGTGTTTGGGGACCTACCTGACACTCTAACCAACACATACACTTTGAAACTTTTATAATATTTATTGTCATAATGACATCCAAAATAAATAATTTCCTAATTTATTTTACACAATAGACAATTGGGATTTTATTGTCTTTTGAAAACTCTTTATCAAACAAGTGAAAAATGATATGCCCTTGTTCTAATTTGCCTCTTTTAATTATTAATGAGGTTGAATGTTTTTTCACATACTCATAAGTAACTGCAATTGAAATAAAATATTGAATCTTGTTCTCTAATCACTAACCATCCTAAAGGTAGTGTTAGTAGTAATATTGACTTACAGCAAATTGGAAATTGGAAAGTATTGCAAATAGACCTTCCAATATTAAAAAGAAATAAGGAAATAATATTAATTTATTTAAAATTACCCTGTTCTAAGGAATTAAGGTGATAGATTTATTATTTTCTATGAGACTTTAAGCTTAACATAATAGCATAAATTATGGGAAAATAAATTTCATATATTATTATTGACTCATGATAATTAAGCATTTTATTCAAGCGGAACAGAAAATTGAACATAAACTAAGCTTTTACTATTAAAACAAAGGACCTTCAGGGAACATATTTGTTAATTTTTTTTTTTAAATCTCATCCTCAGTAGTTAATTGTTGTCTACTTATTATTGAACACACATGTACAAATCTCACTTTTAAAGAAAATAGAGGCAAATAAAATTCTTTACAAAATAATCAGATTTTAACTAATCCATCCCCTTAGTATTTTTCTGTTGCTTGATGATCTTCTTTTCATTAGGGCAGCCAAACCTTGCTGCCCTGTACTATCCATAACCTTCAGGCAAAAACAAACTGTGACTTTCTTTGAAGTAAGCTTTCCAAAGCCTAGCCCCAAGTTCACTAGGGATTTGAGGCACTCAGATGAAGCTGGAGTAAGACTTTTGCCCTGCTCCCCAAAACCAGAGCCCCTCCTGGTATGGAAGCAATAGGTGCCGGCGGGTTCCCGGACTGGGGAGCCCAAGCCTCAATCGCTCCACGCAAATTTCACTTGTGCAAGAGTGACAGCAACTTGGTAGGGCCAGGAAAACTAGAAAGCAGAAGAAGCCCATAGCCTTTTTCTAAGGAGTAGAAAGAATCCCAAAGTAGAGATGTCATAGAATATTTAAGTCAGAGGTCACAACTGGCACCTGTGGTGGGCAAAATAATAACCCCTCCCCCCGGGGCTACAGTCTTAATCCCTGGAATCTATCGATACATTAATTTACATGGCAAAAGGAAATTTAGCTTCTTTTAAAAAAAAAGATTTTATTTACTTATTTGAGAGAGAAGCAGTTTCCCTGCGATCAGCGAGCCCGATGCGGGGCTCGATCCCAGGACCCTGAGATCAAGACCTGAGCCGAAGGCAGATGCTTAATCGACTGAGCCACCCAGGCACCTGGGAAATTTAGCTTTGATTAAAGGCCTTGAGATGAGGAGATTATCCTCGTGTGTCCAATACAATCAAATGAGTCTTTAAATGTGGAAAGCCTTTTCCCAACTGTAGTCTGTGAGAGCTGTGACAATAGAGAAGGAGCCAGGGAGGGATGACATTGCTGGCTTTGAAGACAGAAGAAGGGAGCCATGAGCCAAGGCATGTGGGTGACCTCAAGAAGCTGGAAAAAGCAAGGAAACAGAATCACCGAGAGTCTTCAAAAAGGAACATAGCCTGTCAACACATTTGATTTTAGCCCAGTGAGATCCATGGCCGACTTCTCACCTACTTAACTATGAGATAATATATTCGTACTGTTTTATGCCACTGAGTTTGTGATAATTTCTTACAATAGCAATAGAAAACAATTATGGCCGTCCACAGGCTAGAGATGGCCTGCACCTGGCAAGTTTCACATTAAAATCTTCCATCTACTTTCTTGAAAATGCAGAAGATCTGTGAACATCTGTCCACATTTGCACATGGAAGTATTTCACCAGAACTGAAAACCCTCCTCCTCCAACAGGACAAGTTGTTCTCCAGGTCATCATGGTCCCCACTATCCACCTACCTCTTTACCCATCTAGCTACGATAGGTATTTAATTTGTGGCATAGGTCTAAGCCTATGGACTCAAAATAGCCTCACATCGTTTACCAGCTGCTTAGCATTACATAAGAACAGTAATTCTATGTGGCCAGAGAGTATCTTGGAGACTGTAACGTCTATAGGCCAGAGAATATCTTGGAGACTGCTGAGTTTCCCATGCCAGCAGAGGGGTGCAGGGCTGCAGCCTGGTGGGTATAAGAGCTGAAGGAATCATGCAGTCGCAGATAGAGGACCATGCAACAAGAGCAAACAAAGAGAGCAGGAATGAGGGCATCTCACTGGACATCAGCAGTTACCCTTCTCCGTGCTTTGGCAATTAGGGAAAGAAGCTTCCCAGAATCTAGGATTCATAACATCAGAGAAAAAAGAAACGCTAAATTGACTAAAGATTAATTTTACTCCAGAGTCATAAAAGAGAGCATAGTAAAAATAAAATAAAAAAAAAACCAATAAACAATTAGTGGAGTATATAAAATGTAGTCATGTAAAATAATGGGATGCCTAAAACAAAGGTTAGTAAAAATAGTTTGGGGTTTATCTGTTACGACAAGATAAAGTGTAAGAATACAGACGGTGAAAATTATAGTGTAGACCAATACTCTGAACTGAAAAGTTCCATATGTCATCATGAGTTTTTTCCTATCTTTCATACCCACACACAGAAGAGGATACAAAAAGATAAAACACGTTAGCCCATTCCTCTTCCCTCTTTGAGATCAGAACAGGGCAGAGGACGAAAGTCAATCTTCAGTTGTATTAACTTTATATTCATCTTATGGCAAAAAAGCATTATAGTGTTATTTTATTATTAGAAATTAGGTTCAGATGAAATGATGAAGAAGATGTGATACACACACACACACACACACAATAGAATATTAGTTAGCCATAAAAAGGAATGAAATCTTGCCATTTGCAATGATGTGGATGGACCTAGAGGGTATTATGCTAAGCAAAATAAGTCAGAGAAAGACAAAAACCATATGAGTTTACTCATATGTGGAATTTAAAAAACAAATGAACAAAGAAAGAGAGACAGACAGACAAACCAAGAAACAGACCCTTTTTTTTTTAAGATTTTATTTATTTATTTGAGAGAAAGAGAGAGCAAGAAAGAGAGAGAGAGCATGAGCGGGTGAGGGGCAGAGGGAGAAGTGGACACTGCTGCTGAGCAGGAACCCCAATGTGGGGTTCGATCCCGGAACTCTAGGATCATGACCTGAGCCGAAGACAGACGCCCAACTTACTGAGTCACCCACACGCCCCAGGAAACAGATTCTTAACTATAGAGAACAAACTGATGGTTACTGGAGGGGAGGTGGGTGGGGGGGACAATGGGTTAAACAGGTGATGGAGATTAAGGAGGGCACTTGTCATGATGAGCACAGGGTGTTGTATGGAAGTGTTGAATCACTATATTGTACACCTCAAACTAATATAACACCATATCTTAACTATACTGGAATTAAAATGTAAAACTTAATAAAAAATAAAAATAAATTAGGTTCAGTTATTAATTCAAAAATTTATATTTCCTAAATGTTACATTTACGTCAGACTTTTTCAATAAACTTTAAGATGAATTTCATATCCAATACAACACATGTGAACATTTTAAGTGCACGATTTGATGAATTTTGACAAACGTATGTACCCATGGAGCCATGCCCCCGATGAGAACACAGAACTTTCCAACAACCACCAGGAATACTGCACACTCCTGCTTCTTCTCAGAGAAAGTATTGAACTCAAATCCAATACTAGAATTTTAAATCTAATAGTTATTTTCTATTACAGCAAAGGGGAATGACAAAAAATAATTTTGCCCCTTGGGAGTCATGTTCTAATTCTAAAATTTCTTAGTAACTTCTAAAAAATGATAGAGAGGGGTTATCACCTATTATACTTCACTTAAAATTAAAGTACCAAATTTGAGGTTATATATATATACCATATATGACTTTAGATTTCAAATGTGGACCATGACACAGTAGTAAACGGTAAGCAACATCACTCAGTATCACAATGGTCTGTTTATTAGTCTTCCTTTCCTACTCGACTGAAAACTCCCTGCAGGTCATGGCCGGATTGCTCACAACAACGGAAATGTTGTTAACGCCTGGTAGCGCTAAACAAATATTTGGTGAAGGAATGAATGAAACAGGCGCCCAAACTGAAAAGTACCAGCTCAAGTTCTGGAGGAAATTACTTGTGCTTTTCTAATTTAATGCCAGAAAAGCTTGAGCATGAGAATGCATGCTGGAGAGCAGGACATTTTTCTATTAGATGCTTTCTTTATCCCTACATCTTTCAGACAGGTGGAGGGCATGTGCTCCAGGAAGGAGAGTGGGATGCTGGGTGTCAAGTCTCCAGGGTTTAATTCCCAACTCTGAACCTCCCTAGCTTCAAGGCCTTGGGCAAGTCACTTAACCTCTGTTCCAAACAGAAATAATACCACCTCCTCCCAGGAGCACACCAAGGCGAGTTTGATTGATGGCTAAGCTCTTGGAGTCTTTGATGAAATGTGCTGACTGGCTGCCAAGTATTACTACTGCTAATAATAATAATGTTTTTCTAACACAGTCCCACAGAGAAATATAAATCTGTAACAAGGGACAGATTGCTCCAACAAAGCAAATTGTGACCAATTCTTTTTGAAAGAAGGATGATAAACTTAATTCTACAATGGTGTTGTTTTCTGTACTCTGTTCTCTCCTTATTTATAAGGAGAACAAGTTGTCAGGTGTCTCCATGAGGTGTGTAGGCTTCTTTGGAAAGGGAAAATAAAGGGGAAAGATGGCAACCAAGGACAGACACAGTGGTATTACGGAAATACCATGTTTCTTGGATGGGTTGATCATCTATAGAGAAAAATAAACAGGTGCTTAGTAAGGCAGAAATGTTGTCATTTGTTATTTCATCGGTTACACGGTTTTATTAAAACTCAAAAGGAAATTTAAGGAAACTCCAATCCATCAATTTGGTTTCAGAACATCTATTTCTTGAAATGGAAATATTATTGCATAGTATTTAGGAGCTTTTCTCTTTTCCTTTTCAATATCGAATATGATTTTTTAAATATGATTTTAATAATAAGATTTGATTAGTCTTCTGGGTTATAAAATAATGCATATTTACCCTGAAAAATTTGGAGAAAGATATAAAACCTAAATGAATAAAAACTGGGATGTTGCTATACTATAGTAATTAAAAATGTGTTCTCGGCGTAGAGTGCTAAGGTTCCACCCCACGTCTACCACTGTTAGTTTGAGCAGAACTCTGAATTTCTGTGTACCTGATTTTATCTTCAAAGTGGGACAATAAAGCCTATCTTCTTGGTTGTTTGAAGAATTTCAATAAATTAATAGTGTGTGTGAAGCACTTGAAAGAGAGCCTGGCAGAGAACATTGTTCATTAAGTTACTGTGATTATATAATTACTCATAATCCCTAAATTTAAGGACAGTTTTTCCGAAGTCCTTCTGTGTATCTAAAATGGTATATTAAGTATGTTGCTTCTTTTGCAGAATTGAAATCTGTTTGTGTCCACCCCGCCCCTCCCAATTCGTATGTTGAAATCTAATCCCCAGTGGGATGGTATTAGGAGGTGGGTCCTTTGGGAGGTGATTAGGTCTTGAGGGTGGAGTCCTCATGAATTGGATTAGCGCTTTTATAAAAGACACCCCCGAGAGCTCTCTCAGCCTTCTGCCATGGGAGGATACAACAAGAAGACAGCTGTCCATGAACAAAGGAAGCAGTTCCTCATCAGACACTGAATCTGGTGGTGCCTTGTTCTTGGACTTCCCAGCTACCAGGACTGTGAGAAATAAATGTCTGTTGCTTTAGCTAGCCGGTCAATGGCATTTTGCTATATCGGCCCAAACAGACTAAGGTAAGACCATACTGTACAAAACTGTTTTTAACCTGCTTTTCATCACCCCACACATTACAAAGATTTTCTCATGTCATTAGATATTTTTGTGCATTTATGGCACATTGAGGGCTGCAGATAGTTCTGTGGGTAGATTTGTCGTAACCTAAAGAACCAACTTCTTATTGTCAGCCATTTACATTGTTCTCAATTTTTCTTTTTATAAAGAATGCTGCAAATGACCAACACTTGTGTGCCCTTTAGCTTTGGCATAGATCTCTAGAAGTAGACTTTTTCAGAAGCGGAGGATATGCATACTTTTAAAGCTTTTGATATTAAATCGTCCTCCGGAAAATTTGAGACAGTGGTAGATGTGTCATTCTAATGTAATGTTGTCTTATTAAATCCCCATAAACATATGGTTTCTCTCTGCATGAGACATGCCTAGGATACTTTTTTGTTGGGGAAGACAAGAGGCAGAGGGATAAATGAAGAGAGAGGAATATAGATTGAAAGAGTGTGGATGACTTTTGCACTTTTTCAAGATTAGTTTCTACTGAAACAATCTATGGGTAGGCATTTCAGATTTATGAAGTTTAGTAAAAACTGACAAGCATAGACCCCACCCTTCAACTCTATTTAGAAGAATTTGTTTTCCAACTTCTGTTATTTTTTCCTCTTTTTTTCCTATTGTGCATGATACCAAGGCTATTTTGAAATAGCCATATTCTGGCATAATTTATCTTACATTCTTACAATTTACTCACTTCACAATGTTAACAGAAAGCCAAGTTCTCCTTTGACATTTTCTGCAATCCATTAAGATGTAAATCTCGACAAAAAATACGGACGCAACTAAGGTAGCTTCTGATATATAGTAGCAACCTGACATCAGCTTTTATTTTTCGACTCACTAACTCATCTGTGCCCACCACTTGGCCTCTTCACCTTTTTAACCTTGCTTTTTGTTCTCTGAACTGCCCTCCAAAAAGAGGACAATCATTTTTAAACTAAGGTTATGTTCACTGAGTCTAGAAGTAAGCAATACATGGGTTCACTTTGGTGGAAGAAGAAAAGAGAATAGGGGCTCAGTTATTCGAATCTAGTCCTGCTCTTTGATGTTAATGTACCCAGCACCTACATTTAATGGGAACATTTTTCATGGGTTGCAATGAACGGTGTACATCTAAATTCTACATATAAAGCTGTAATTTCATTGAAGGATTCTAGTGGCATTGACAAATGATGTCACTGGTAAGCTGTGCTTGAATTACAACTTTAATTATTTACACCTGGGTCTACATTATTCCTGTATTATACCTGTCATAGCACTATCTTGTCCTGGGCCTGCT
Source organism: Leptonychotes weddellii (assembly GCF_054177405.1). Taxonomy (NCBI): domain Eukaryota; kingdom Metazoa; phylum Chordata; class Mammalia; order Carnivora; family Phocidae; genus Leptonychotes; species Leptonychotes weddellii. Next base: position 119,946,818 of record NC_138372.1, on the reverse strand, counting down.
AACAGGACCGTGATGATAATTTATTCCAACAGTGGGTCAGGTAGAACAGCATAGCAGCATCCGTCAACCACTGCGCAGAATGGTAAGACTAATGCGGGACCAGTCAGAATGTGAGTGTAGAATTTACAAAGGAGCTATTTTGCCAACTCCTTTATCTAAGGAAAAGAGTTTTCTGGGCTCTTGAGAGCCCACTAACCTGCTAACCCAAGAGTAGAAAACTGTCTGTCATTCTTTCTCTCTTTCTCCCTCATTCTCCCCACCTCTCCACCTCTCTCTCTTTCCCTCTGCCCATCATTATTATTTGATTTACAGATACCTCTGAGATTACATTGATAACAACAGGGAACCCAGAAGACATATATTTAGATATTTTCATTCTGAACTCATATGTGCCTTTGAGCAGACCCCAGTCCCTTTTAACAAAATCACCTTGTTTGTGACTTGTTTTATTTGAAAGGCCCCAGGAAAAAGTAATCTGGTCTGGACACATAAAAGTGATTGAGATTTTGGATCCATTTTGTCTACCCAATATTTCACTTCAAGGAAATCCTCAAGTTAAAGTTATTTTTACTTATTAAAGAATGATTGTATGGCACAAATGAAATTAAACATGATGTTTTGACCTAAGTTTATTAATTGCAAAGCTCAATACCAGATAAGGGTATTTTGGGGAATGACTCCTACATGGTAGGGGAGTTTATGTACCTTTTCAAGTACTCTCCCATGAAGATGAAAGAGATGGTATGGGAAAGGCTCCAACTGGACATTAATCACAACTAGCATTTGAGGTCCCTAAGGAGCCCGAACATTTCACGAGACAGCCTGAATGAAGAGAAGTTTATTGAAAAAGAAACACACCAGTCATACATGATCCTATCAGCCATATGTGGTAGAAAATATTTCGAAATCAGCTGGTGTATAACTCAAATACAGATTTTTATAATGGTTTCAGCTGAGAAATACTCTTAGAGAAAAGATACGTAAGACTAATTTATTTTCTTGAGAAAGAACATAATAGAGGGAGTGTAGAAGGGAAAATACAAACATGAAAATAGTAATTGAGTTAGGTAGTTGGGATTATTGATGCTTCTTACTTATTTCAAAAAAGCAGGGGTTCCATTCATGTTCCAACAATAAAAAAAAAAGTGAACCCCATCACCCTAATCAAGCTTAGTCTCCTGCCAGGACAGTCAAAACTTCAGAAGCAGATCAGGCACTCCAAAATCACTATTTATAAACTGCAGGTGCCCATTTGTCTACCTGTCGAGATAAATATGGCTTATTAGAACAAAAGCCACTGTATAAAGCTCTAAACTTGCAGAAAACAATATCATACTTCTGTACAATATCATACGTTTTCAAAGCACTTTCAAGAAGAATCTCAAAAATGTTACATATGAATTGGACTCTTACTAAAATATGCAGCAAAGCTATTGTTAAAAATCCCAAGGGTCTATTTTCTAACTTGAATTAAAAACGCTATAGTTTATAAAGTAAGATATGCCTTACAAATGGGCAAGAATAAAAATCAACATTAGCTCTAGATGGTCAATGTGACTTATTTCCCATACTACAAACATTGCAGTGCGAAACAAATGTCTACCCTGACTTTAGCCACGTTATTTACGTTTAGTTCCTGGGTCGGAATATCAGAAAAGTTCTTGGGATTTGGTGAGCAGTTCTCTACCCAGCTTCTCCTTTCTTTACTATTAAGGCAATTCTTTGAAAGCCAAGTCTAAAGTGTTAATCTGGCCTCATGCTCCCACGAGGGAACTTCTTGAAGACCCATACCTTTGGACTGTCCCGCTCCCCCGCTGACTTATGCCTTCTCATGGGATTTTCTGCCTGGCAAGTTGGAAGAATACAAGGTAATTCCAGCTTCTCTCTTTGGAGCTGCCTGCCCATGGAAAGTCTATGTTCTGGTCTGTTCTCTGTACATGCTAAGCTTCTTAGGTCAGGAGGCTTTTCCAGGGGTGTCCTGGGGTGGCCCGGCTCCCTGTGACCATGTGACTGAAGAATGAGGAAAATGCACACCTAGCCATATCCTTCAGCTCAGGCTTTATCAGTAAGAAGCTAATATTTTGATCTTCATCTGTGTTCTATGGCTACAGAACATTATTTATTGAAAGTCTCAAGAGAAGAAAGGAGTCTATTAACCTTGAGAGATGGACATAGGGACTGCTATTTAGGGACCAAAATAACATGGGTTAATCTTTGCTTCTCATGGGACAGCGAGGAGACTTAATTACTTAGTACTTAATAGATTTAGGTCCTGTAGCGTTGTACCTTGGTACACTGAGGCAGCATGTATGTGGCTATTTTTTTCCAGTGGTACAGCCAGTTATTAGCTGGGACAGACCCCAGTAAGCTGGCTGTCCAGGCTTGACCATGCGTGTCACTGTTGCTGCCCATGAATCACACAGGGGCAGCTTGGCCTAATATTGTAGGTGAGGCCCAATAAAGGATGAGCAAATCGTAGAAAAAGAGAGCCGTTTTGTCACATATCACTGTGCAGGCTTTCTAGGCACTGCTTGTGTGGAGGATTTTAACTCCATTGCTGTTTTTTTGTTTTTTTGTTTTTTTTTTTCCATCAAGGCCTTCAAACTAGCATGTTACATTTCAGAAGCAGTTAGGTTCCATCTGAGCAACAGAGCTTCACAGCAGGTACAGGTAGGAATCTGAGTCAATCTTTTTCCCCATTTTCGTTTAGTGTCGGGGGTGGAAGTGTGAAAGGCTCAAAACATGTATTCACACTGCTTTGTCTCCGAAGAGCTCTGCCCAACCCATTGCCTTCAGGGCACTGGATCCAGATTCAGAGGGCTAGTGATTGCATCAACGAACAGCCCCCCAGTAGAGGAGTCCTTGTTAAAAAAAGGGATGAACCAGCTTTGCTTGAGGTGGAGAGATGAAATTTATTCAAACCCAAGCTAAGAAGGTAAATTTAAACAGTCTGTGCCAGGAATATCTGTCCTCAGGAACCAAATTTGTTCGGGTAACAAGGAAGACCTGGATTGCTTTAAAAACTATCAGAACATGATCGTTGGGAGAATGAAAGAGAAATAAAGAAATTTTAATGAAGGGGAAGAGAGAGATTTTCTTAAGGGCAATGCTAAGCTCTTAGGGAAGAAGGTAGCCCAAAATGAACAGGGAAAAGGGACCTTGGAAGTCAGTCTGGGCAAATAGGGAAGGAGGAAGATGAAGCACCTGGGTGTAGCTGTCCTTACAGATGGGATCAGAGAAGAGCATTGCAGTTGTTACTTGATCCAAAATGGTGGCTGGGGTTCAAAGAAAACTATCAGAGGAAGGGTGGCAAGATCTCCAGAAACTCGCTTGAATGATTCTCCCCAGAGGAGCCTGGGTCCAGAAAACCAGGGAGAGGCATATCCTTAAGACTGCAAATATTCACTTCCTTAGGCTTGAATCAGCTGTTATCTAGCTGGTAGGTATATAACAGAAGGCTAGAGGATCACGTTTAAGGCATCAGTCAGCACATCTGAAGGGGCTCCAGTGATTGTAGATACTCTTCTCTGTCTTAGGAGGTAGAATGCCTGGAAAGTATATGGATAATAGAAGGCACAGGGGAGATAACATCTATTGATTGCTATGTATCATGAACAAATCTCCGAATTTTACATCCGAGTTCATTTAATATTTGCAATAATCTCACAAAGGAAGAACGTTAATAGATTTTACATCTGAAGAAACTGAGACACAGTTATTTAAATGATCTACCCAAAAATATATATCAGATACATAAAGTAACTAAACTTCAAACTCGTTTGGTTTAGTCCCAGAATCCGGACTCAAGCACTATGATTTACTGCATCTTATATTCAGGTTTGGTGCCAGGTTAGAGGGCATCTGATGAGGGAATGCATCCTGGGCGGGATCATTCAATGTGGGGTTGGAGTGGAGGAAATAGACACATTTGTCTGAAAAGTGTATACTTTTGGCAGACTTGCAGTTGATTGAACTCACACTTCTTACAGGACAGGCGTGCTGGTGGTTGTGGAGCAAGGCTCAATCCCCAGGAGTATGTTAGAAAAATAAATGTCTGAAAAGAAAAGTGGCAGATCTAGCAAAGAGAGTGAGCTTTTCAGGTGGTAGAAAAAGAAAGGGACGAGTTTAAATTAATTGCGAAAACAAAACACGGTCTCCCTGGAATGAATTTGGGGATAGGGAGAACACAAGAGACATGTCTCTGTGCTCCAGAAAAATTAGGGCAGAAGGAGATATTATTGTTGACATTAAAGTTTCTGAGTTATTCAAGACTCAATGAGATAAAGAGCTGAGGAAAATCCAGGCCCCAGGGAAGCATGCAAGGCAAAAGTATTGGGCCTGCCTAGGTGTTGGGGGACATGCTTCTCAAAACTCCAACATCAATTTTGTTCAGCCATCTGCTGGAGGTGATTGTCCAGGAAAAACAAAACAAATGGAATTGAGGAGGTAGATTCACAGGCCTTCCTTTTGGTATCAGTAGGAGTAATAATAATAACTCATAAAATAGGATGGACAAGACAGTGAAAACACTCTCAATCTCAATGATATTGTAATGATGGATACTGTATATGTCATTATTCTTTTGTCCTAATTCATAGAATGTACAACACCAGGAGTGAATCCTAAGGGGAACAGTGGATTTTTGCTGATCGTGATGTGTCAATGCTGGTTCATCCTTGGGGAAAAAAATGTACCATTCTGGTGAGTACTGTTAATAATGGAGAGGCTATGCCCATGTGAGGAGGGGGTGGTACATAGAAAATCTCTGTACCTTCCTCTTGTTGTAAACCAAAAACTGCTCTAAAAAACATGCCTTAAAAAAAACTGGAAAGGAGGGGGCTTGGGTGGCTCAGTTGGTTAAGCGACTGCCTTCGGCTCAGGTCATGATCCTGGAGTCCCTGGATCGAGTCCCGCATTGGGCTCCCTGCTCGGCAGGGAGTCTGCTTCTCCCTCTGACCACCCCCCCTTTCATGTGCTCTCTCTCAGTCTCTCTCTCTCAAATAAATAAATAAAATCTTAAAAAAAAAACAACTGGAAAGGAGCCTGTGTTTTTAGGACAGAAGACATGATGTGTTCAGCAAGAGGGTACTGAATGCGAAGAGGCCAAAAGGTGATACAAAATGGGAATTTAAATATGATGGGAAAGAAAGATGACCCAAAGAAGACAGAACATTTCTAAACTTTGTAACAAAGGAATGATATTGTAAGTGCTACTTTCTGAGAGAGGACATTGTGTATAGGTGCATTTATTCTCCAGGATGGTAAATACCTGCATCAGACTCAGAATGGGAGAGCTCTCACTATTGACTTCATGTTCACGAGCCATAAATTCCACATATTTGTACTGGATTTATTGGCAACAAAACCATGAAATCCTATTGAGTTTTTCCTGGTAGCTGTCACAAGGTCTAAATTTCTACCCAGTACTGGCATCTAGGGAAGATGTTTTACTTGCATAATGGCCTCCAAGACCTGGCCGTTTGCTTGTGTTTCAAACTTGCCTGCGTGTAGGACAAGTGCTGGGATAGTCCTTAGACCCTTTGGACGGTGAGAGGCATTAATGTGAAGTGGAAGGTGGAAGAGAAGCTGTTGAAGACAGGAAGCTCAGAACAATGGTGGTGGCTTCCCATGGCTTCTGGGGGTTCTTTTGAGAATTACCTATTTGGCTTTGCTCGTTGTGACTTTCCCGTGAGTCACACTTCTAGATTTCCTGAAAGTGGCCTTTTGATCTTATCTCCTACAGCCCTAGAAATGGTTATTGTATAAGTTTCTAATTCCATATAATAAATAATACTTTAATGGAACTAACGTGGAGTGGCTTCTATCCTGACTGATAATACTGATGTCAAACTTAGTCAAATTCTGAGGCTTACAGGAATTTTATTTGGGTAGAAGGCAGCCCAAGATGGAAGTAGTAAAGAAACCCCAGCTCTACTCAAGTATTAGAGTGAGCTGCCTTTGGCTATGAATGACTAGACTATGAAAATTTGGTGATAGGGATACTTTTTGGAATTTAATAAATTTATCTCAAACTTGAGGCAGCTAACTTACTCACTTTTGATTCACTTAAATTTTGTTAATCTTCAATTTATGTAGAAAAGACCAGAAATTTAATTTTTGATAATTTCTTCCTGGGAATCAATAAAGGCATTTATGCTAAAATTGGAGACATTTGGATATAATAATGTTCTGTTATTTGGAATACATTTGTACTTGCCATTGTACAGTCTCAGGTGAGCTAATTAGATAATGTGGCTGGGCATCTTTAGAGACAGGACATGGTTCAAGAAGTAAATTTTTATAAGCAGGGCTTTAGAGTTAATTTAGTTAATATTGTGTCTCCATTCAGAGTTTTCTGCATACAAAAGTATAATTTCCCAAAGAGGTTCTAGAAGGGGACACAAAGAAAGAGTAGTTCATATGAGGTATCATAGTTTCTTAAGGCGAGGATAGGGCTCCCTGATAAGCTATTGTTTATTTACCCCGGTGGGTTTGCCTCACCCAGGCTGACCATAAGACTCTTTACCCTATGGCAGGTGAGTTGGAGAAGGCAGTGATATCTCAAACACTACTCCCTGAGAATAAAGAGTGTGGTAGGAGATTAATAGCCTTTGTATTTCCATGGCTTCATGTTTCTCAGGGCTCTTCCACTAGAATAACATTCTACACCTCTATTCCTCATCACCCTCCCTATCTAGACTACTCATCGGGACTTCTCTCTTGTTCTGTTTGGTAAGGCAGTGAGATGTATCTTACTGGTGAGTTTGCCAGAAGGAACGCTTCTGAGTTCTTTCTCTTTGGATCCCTGGTCCAGAGGGTCTGCATGAGGTGAGCTGATTGGAGCTTATTGGAGCAGTGCTGCGCCTGACAAAACCTGTACTTACCTAGCTCTGCATGCAACTAAGTGGCAGGTGCCCCCAACACTTCTTGTGTGAAGGGTTAGGAAGCTCACTGTGGTCGCTCATCTAAGCCACGTCTTCAGTATGGCTTGGGCAGTTACATGACTGATACTTTGTTCTCCAGGATTTTGAACTTCGCACAGAAAGTATTACCACAACATGAGGTGATTCTCTTCAGTGGAAAAATGCGTTGCAAGCATCAAACTCTTCTGTAGTCTTACTGGGACTCTCTGTTTAGTTTCCTTGGTGCTGACCAGACGCATTGTTCCTCAAACTCTTTTCAACTACAAGTCATAGTGGCAAATACGTTTTACTTTGTGACTTGGCACATTTACAGGAAATCACAATTTTCATAAACTCTTTTTGTATTAAGTCTGCTGTCTCTGATATTTTCTATTCTACTTCATGTTTTAAAAATGATGGTCATGGCCCCTAAATGTATTCCCTGACCTAGTAACAAATCACAAGCCACAGTTGAAAAATGCTAGACCAGAGCATCATGTGTTCATGTACTAGAAAAGATCAGACTTTGGGAACAAGTTCTGGACAGAGATGTGGTTTAAAAGACCATTATCGTTTTCCTTTCCTGCAAATGTTTGTAGTGACGTGCTTTGCTCTCTAAACGAGAAAACATTATATGAAACTCAGGTGTGAGTCTCCTTAAAGAGCTGATGATGATCCTGAACATAATATTTCTTTCACTTGTTGAGTTCAGGGCACTATAATTTACAGCCAGTTGGAAAATGTTGCTTAATCTTTGCAGAGCCGCGTATCTTTCCTTCTGGATCACATTCTCCTTGAGGGCAGGGAGTGTAAATTCTATTTCTCTGATATCCTTCACCCACACTTTATATGTAGCAGACATGGGCCCAGATTCTGAGGACTACACAGTCTAGTTAAAGGACGATACTAAACTCTCCTTATTAAGAACCTTTGTCATGTCACCAAGAGCCAATAATTTTTATAGACTCACAATTGAAATTCTGAGAGTAATGTGTAAGTAATTGAAATCAAGTGCAGTTAGTGCCAATTTCTGGAATAGGCAAATTCTGAATTGACTTTCAAATGACTGACAGATGATCGGGAGGCCTCTGTAGAGGCTATGCTTTCTGGGTCTCAGCACATCAACTGTAATTTCATTGTGAAGGACTCAGACCATCTTTCCCCTAGATGCTTTTAACCAATTATAATTCGGTGCCAGAGAGAACCAGAGCTGAAGTTTATCGGACGTACTAGTACAACATCACTAATCTTTACAGATCCAGGAGAAAATAAAGAGTCATTTGTAATTTGCAGGGCTGATCTAGAGAGTGCAGAGGCATGGGGTTGCCTTTAACAAATAACTTAAGTAGTTGGCTAGTTTGGGGTAGAGATAATGGAACCAAAACCCCAAAAGAATTATGTCCCAAACTAGCCTGAACCTAAGAATCACAAGGGATGATAGATGAGAATTCATATTCTAAGATGAACCGTTCGTCAGAAATAATAACCTAATTGGTCTAGAATAGGGCCCGAGTTTGGGCATCACTGGTCAAAGAATAGCTAAAATTAATAAGTATATTCCAATAATTGTCATTTAAAAAGCAATTATTCCTCACTAAGCACATATGGTGTATGGGACATTGCTTCTATGTTATGTAATTTAATCTCGACAAAAACTCTACGAAAGGACACTCTGACCTCCGTTTCACAGATGAGGCTCACAGCCTACTCAGTTCACGCAGCTGGTAAGGAGAAGAGCCCACACCTGTCCCACTTCAACCCCTGTGCCCCTGGCCACCACGTCAGTCCCCAACACCTGCAAAGAGGTGAAGTTCTCTACAGTTTAGCCTCCTATTTAGGATCTTAGGCTCTGGAGTCTAATAGGCCTGATGCGCCATCCCCGTTTCACAATTAACCAGCTGTCCGATCATAGTAAATGGCAGTTTGCTCCTCTGTAGAACATTGATATTAATAGTATCTACTGCTTCTAGAGATGTGAGGGCCACTGCTGAAAATACATTAGAAAAAGAAAGCCGTCTTCATTGGTGGCATTGTGCCTTTGTCAGCCTTCGGCAGATAGGAATTCGGAGTATGTGGAAATGATGTCATGTGTAGTTTTTTTTTTCTTTCAAGATTTTATTTATTTATTTGACAGAGAGAGAGAGAGAGCACAAGTAGGCAGAGCGGCAGGCAGAGGGAGAGGGAGAAGCAGGTTCCCCATTGAGCAGAGAGCCCGACATGGGGCTCGATCCCAGGACCCTGGGATCACGACCTGAGCCGAAGGCAGACGCTTAATGACTGAACCACCCAGGCGCCCCTACGTGTAGTTTTTTTTTTTTAAATAATTTTTCTTAAAAATGTGAACTTTACAAAGTTTCTCTTCCTTTGGGTTCCCTTCCCTGATTTTTCTCTGATGAGACATGGCCATTTTTCTCTTGAGAGTACAAGATATTCATTCTATCCCACAAAAAAAAAAAAAAATGTTGCCTCAGTACAGCTTTTCAAAATATTAAGAAAGTGTACTAAATTACTCTTCCGCTTAGCACATGCCAGAATATTTTCTCTTACCCTCCCAGCTAAAAGTAATGTGTCTTAAGTCCTAACAGATTCCGGGGATTAACTCCTATGACTAATATTGGGCAGGCTCACCCAGGATTTATTAGGGATCAATGTGACCAATGAGCTTGGCAGCTGGTAGTGGTCCTCCTTTCCTCCTAATGCTGTAAAAATAACATTGTTGCCATTATTACATCATTTCAGTGTCTCTAAATATGTTCATCAGTCTGACCACTGCTAAATGTATTTAGAAAAAAATCTTCTTTCTGCTTCTCTAAAGGTTAGCTGACATCGAAGTGCTGGCAAGTTACCAAAACACAAATCTTGGTCTCCTTCCTCCCCTCCCGCCACCCAGCTGATTGAACAAGTAATAGTCAAAATATTTGCAGAGCCTGGTGTTGCCCACAGGAACACCAAGTTTCTCCTACTGATTAATTCTTTCTGTTCCAAGTTAGCAGTGCTCTATTGTCCCGAGTGCTAAAACTGCCAGTAACGATCTCCCTTTTGTCTTAAAGACACCACATCTGGAGCTTAATGGCAGCGCTGATTCTGATTTATTCCTCTAAATGCCAAATCTGGAAGGAAAGGTCAAAATGGTCAGTGGGTTCCCGTTATGCGGAGCTCTAAAACGAAACAAGAAGGAACATGGCCGGAAGGGGCCGATCTAGGATGGCTTCATCTTGCCCTCGTTTACTCAGACAGCCCACTTACAGCTCATCTGTCACCCAGGATCACGATGAGCCTTCCTGGGTGGCCACTGCCACAGTCCCTGAAATATTTTGTTCATTCTTTCCCATCGGAGCCAAGTGTCTCTTAAAAAAAAAAAAAAAAATTGCACTGCTCATGTTCCTAAGACCTCAAGATTACCTCTCCCTTAAACCCATGCCAACTAGGAAGGGCCTCTCCTGTCTCAATTCCCTCCTTTCACAAAAGTGTTCTCTCTCGTTAATCTTTTACATTCAAAACATTTCTGGCATACTAGGACTGCATTTAATTAGTACGGACACTTGGAAGACGAAGTGTCTTGGCCTTAGGAGGAAAGGAAGGAAGAAATGTCTCAGGCACAAAGATCTGGCACTCTGAAAGCTAGCAGCTTATCCCCATCACCTCTCAGCTATTGAGGTTAGAGCGTAGAAGCAGCGCTAAGTTCATAAACTATTTGGAAGCAACCGCTATTAGGATTAGTGCCCTACCTCATGTGAACAGGAGAGTTATCTGACACCACGAACCGAAGCGCATCCAGCTTTCAGTGTTTGAGCAGTGAAAGAGGTACCTTTAAATCCTAGCACGACCCATAATCTAGCTGACTCTCACTATCTTGTCTCCATCAGCCTGCCGACCTCGATGCCCACCAGTAGCTCCAGCGTTGGATGTTCTCTTTTGTGATTTCATGCTTCCCCTATGCCACCAATGACTCACTACCTCATGGATATCACCAGGGTATGAAATGGACCTTGGGCGTCCTCCCAGGAGGGCAGACAAAGCTATTGATACCATTTGGTTTAGTACAGCCTCATTAATCTCAGAGACATATGCATATGCCATAGTTTCCCTCGGAAATGAGAGTTGCAGCATGGTGATTAAGTCACATTTCAAAACTGCAATATTCAACAATATCTCAGTGATTCAAAAACGTATAAAGTGGTCCTCCCTCTTTCCGCTTTGCTGTTTAGATGAGATCATCTCTATTTCTCTCCTATATTTTAAGATGAGGAAGGCAAAAAACCACAGATATTACTTTGTTTTCCAGGGGATCAAAAAAAAAAAAAATGTTCCAAAGACAATACCTCTGACATTAAAGACCACACATGTATCAGTTTACTTTCCTTTAAGTATAAAATCTTTTAGCAATTCACTTAGGCTGCATTATTCCTTACCTTCCAAGACACAGTGATGAACAAGGACTGTCTATAATTTAGTTGTTCTCCTGCAGTTATTAAACTTGCACTATTAGAACCAGATACATAGGCAATTTCCATTATGCTTCCCTTTAAGCTTGTTGCTTTTGAATCATCATTTGCAAACATTTTATTGAATTTAACATGTATTTACTCTTCTCTTTTTCTGGGGGAAGTGAGTTTCCATTTCCCTTTGCCTCCTCTTCTGTAACAAATGTGTGGCAAGGTCAAGATACAGTTTTACAAGTATTTACTTGTGTGTGTATACTCTTAATACCCTTTCTTCTTCAATTCCTTTCTCTTGTTGCCCTTCAGAATTCTGCAACCTTTCAATGCATTACATGAGATATATACTATAAAGAGATAGAAATTAGAACATTTTACATTAACTCATCTAAGCAGCTGGACTATAATTTTCACACATTCACACAATTCTATCCCCACCCCTTGCCCAAATCCCATGGACCTTCCATGGCTTCCCAAAAGACAAGGGATCTTTTCTTCATACAATGATATATCCTGTTGTTCCTTAACATGACCTGTGGATGACCTGAATACAACAGGAAGTCTTGGCTCTGCTTAGAAAGGATCAGAATGAAAACCATGATCCGGGTGTGTGTGTGTGCGCGTGCGTGTGTGCGTGGCACATGTGTACATGGGCAAATACAAGCACATGTGGTCACTGTGTTAGGCAGTAAAAGCCCAGACCAGTGAGGCCCCTGGTAAGAAAGGTCATATGAAGGTCTGGCGTCTTGGTATGTAGGCATCTCAAGGCAGAGGGAAAGAATGAGAATAAACAGGACTTAACTAACTGGTCTCTTTGTCTCCATCCTTTGTCTTCCTTCAGTTCTCTTCCACACTGTAGCTGCCAGAAAATAGAAATCTGATCATGATAATCCCTTACTTAAAAGTCTTTAATAGCTCTCTGCTAACCCGTAAGATAAAGTCCAGACTCCTTAGCATGATATATAAAGCCCTTCATTATCTGGTTCCGGCCTCCGTGGTCAGCTTTATCTCCCTCCACTCCCCATGAAGCTAGAGACATACAGCTTTTTAATGTTCCCAAAACATGCTATGAGAACCAGGATCTTCCCTTTATTTAGGACCACTATCATGAGAAGAATTCTGTGACCCCACCCCCCAAGAAACATTGGGAACTGTATCTCTAAGAATTTTGTTTCTTTAACTATGGCTTAAATATGAGCTAAGTGCTTTGCTTATTGGAAAAGATCCCTTGATAGAATTATGTTGACATGGGGTACTGTTTAAAAATGCATCCATCCAGTTTTACTTTACTAAGACTGCTTAGTCCCATTAAGTACTCCCTAAAAGTCTAAAATGCACTGGGATTTAGCGGGGTATCATTTGTTACTAGTTCGCTGTGCTATGCTCAGCACCCTTTAAAGTAAATCACCTTAATGGTCTATCTCTTTTTTTTTTTCCAAACGTGTGTGTGTGTGTGTGTGTGTGTGTGTGTGTTTTAATACATGCTTAGAAAATTCCCCTCAGCAACTCATCTACATGGTCATAAAAATGAGAAAATGTGATGAAAGATTGAACTTATTTTTTGAGGTGCTTTCATGAATGTGACTATCTGGATCCTGAGAACTGGTCTGGGTCCAGCCCTGCCATAAAGAAGCTTCCTGACCTGGCCTCAGGCTTCAGTTCTGCCCACCTTGAACTCAAACTCCAGCTGTGTGGTAGGAGCAAATCCTTCAACTTCTCAAGGGGAAGTGTTTCCACTTTATCCACTTTGCGGCAATTCCCAGTCCATTGAAATCTTTCCTTCTTACCAATCTCTTTACTGGTAAAACTATCACTGGGCACTTCTGATCACCAAATTCAATGAAAAATTTCAGTCCTTATCCTGCTGGATTTCTTCAAGACACCACTTAAGATGATTGATCGCACTCTCCTTGAAACTCTGCCTTCCCTGAACTTCTTACTCTCATTATACACTTGGCAGTATCTTCTCTTTCATCTTTATGGGCTCTTTTCTTCTTCTTCATACCCTTCACATGTTGGTGTTCCTCATGGTTGAGTTCTGAGCCCCTGCTCATTTCATTTTCACAGCTGGCAAAACACCTCATCTTGTGGTCTCATCTTTCATCCAGACTTTTATGTTTCCCACACCTTCATCTCAAGCTTGGACCCAACTTTAGACCTTTATCCAAACCCCTGCTGGTTGACTCCATCCAGCTTTCCTACTGACAACTCAACCTTAAAAGTCCAGAATAAACCTCTTCATCTTCCCCCTCTTCAAAAAGTCTTCCCTCAATAATCTTTGTCTAAATTGATAATACCTTTTACCCACAGTAGAAATCTGGGAGTTATTCTTCACTTCTTCCCAGTGTCCCATGTTTAATCAGTTTTTATATTCTTGCCGATTTTGCCTCTAATGTATTTCAAATCTGTCCTTTTCTTTTATCCCTATTATATTGCCCAGGTTTTGATGAAGGTCTTCACAGACTCCTAATTTGATTACTTCATAACAGGTATTTCTGCTTTCAATCTTGTCCCTCTCAGGGACCATAGTCCCCAGAGTTCAAATCTACTTAAAAATTTTTAAGAGTTCTGTCTTTCCTGTACAATAAAACCCAAGACCCTTAACATCTATGGGACATTCATTTATCTGGGTCATGACTGTTCTTTTATGTTCTTATCATCTACACATTTTCATATCATTTTCAAAAAAACCAAAATCCACCTGGCCCAGATGATGATGTTTCTCACCTCTGTACTTTTGCTAACCCTTTCTTTTTTGTCTTTTTCGATACTCTTTGTCTAACTGTGGCAGAGAGTAATGTTCACCAAATGGTCAACATCCTCCTTTGCTCTTGCACTTGAGTTGGGATATGTGACTAGTTCTGATCAATAATCTAGAGCGGAGGTGAGAGATATCATTTATAAGTCAAAGCAAATAAATGTCAGGGTACCTACGTCTCATCTCATTCTCCATCTCTTTCTCCCAGCCACATCAGAGAACTCGAAGATGTAGAGTTGCGATTTGGAAGCAGCCATAATCCTGGAATCAGTGTTGGAAGAGAGGCACCATGGAAAGATATCTAATCTACTTGTCCTGTAGCATAATTAAGAAATAAACCTTTGCTGCACTAAAGCCATGAGATTTTTGTTTATTGGTATTGACAGATTTTGCTTTCAAGATTACACTCCAGAATCACTAATTTGGAAAACCTTCTCTATCCCTACCCAGACTTTTTTTTTTTTTTTTTAAGATTTTATTTACTCATCTTGACAGAGCGAGAGAGCACAAGCAGGGGGAGCAGCAGAAGAAGGAGAAGCAGGCTCCTCACCGGGCAGGGAGACCAACATGGGGCTCGATTCCAGGATCATGACCTGAGCCGAAGGCAGACGCTTAACCATCTGAGCCACACAGGTGCCCCGACTCCCCCCAAGCTTAACTACTAATAGCCTACTGTTAACTGGATGCCTTACTGATAGTTGATTATCACATATTGTATATGTTATATGTGTTATATACTTGTATTCTTTCAACAAAGTAAGGTAGAGAAAAGAAAATGTTACCAAGAAAATGGTAAGGAAGAGAAAAAAAATCTGTGTACAAGTGGACCCACACAGTTCAAACCCGTGTTGTTTAAGGGTCAACTGTAAATACAGTTTTCAGGTTTTCACTCAACAGTTGTCTAAGATATTTAAAGTGGTTTCCGGTGGATTTAAAGCAGTCATTGTTTTAAAGCGACAAAGTCAAGCACTCCATATGTACACGTACACAATACTGCAGCTTGCTTATTCACTTTCCTCATGCAAAATGATATTCTGCTCTCTTGATAATGACAAGTTACCCCTCTCCCCACTAGACTGCATCTTCTATGAAAAGTGACCTGAACCCATTCTCTCCCTCCTGTATTCCCTATGACTAACAGAGAGCTAGCTAGAATAGAGGCCCAATGAGTTGTTTTGTGGTTGGCAGAATCCCAATTTTGTTCACTTTTCCTTTTGTGAGGTATTCAAGGAAGGAGTTTCCTCCTACATCCCAGAGTGAATTTTAATTAGTCCAAGGCAATCGGGGTAATATTCTCCCCCGTCCCATTAACAATTAATTTAAGAATGGGCATGTGATTACTTCCAAGCAGGAGAAGTCCACCAGGGACTTTCTAGTGAAAGTTTTCCTTCCTGACAAAAAGACGTACAAGGAGAAATGCCATTTTTCTGAGTCTTGATGTGATTGTGTGAGGATGTGGTGCCTGGCACGATGGGAGCATCTTGAAACCAGGCAGTCATGAAACAAGGGGTCACCCAGGAAGAAAAGTCACTGGTTCAGGATGGCATAGCAGGAAGACATAAAATACGTAGGCTCTCGATGAAATTATAGTTACTGAATTAACCAACCAGGAATTTCCCTACCACCAGAATTCTTATTATATAAAACACTAAACTCCATCTTTTAAGCCACTTTTATATGTATATTATGTTTTCTGCAGATGAAAACATCTTAACAGATATATTTGTTAAATAGAGAAAAAATGAATGAATGGATGGATGGATGGATGAATGAGGTGTTGTTTCTTATCATGCTATGCAATTTTGTACTAGACTTTCCTCATTTGTAAATAAGGAAGTTGAGAATGTGCTCTTATAACGCTGCCATTTATCTATCAATCTGTCCTTCACCAACACGTATGGACTATTAGCCTTCTAGCCACAAAAATACAATCAAAAGCTGGACTTAGCTGATATTTTACATGTGATGTGATTTCCATCCTTCCAAATTCCATCCTTGGATCAAGTTAGAGAACCAGAAAATTGTATAAAACAGCTCATCAGGGTAGCCAACAAAAGAAACTTGCCTTTGTTAAGATTCATTTTAATATTTTGCCCTTTTCTTTAAATAAAAGTAAATTTTTGCTAAATGCAATAGCAAATTTTGCATATTGTTGATAACATTGAATAATTGTGATTATCATACCCAAGGTTAGATTCCCACCTGAGCTATTTCTTTCAATAGAAGTGCTACAAAAGTGTATTTCCTTCAAAACCATCTTCCTCCTTACAAAGAGAAGAAAACCTTAGAGACAAAGTTGAGATGGAAGCACAGAAATTATTTTGGCTTTTATGATTGGCAGACTTGTGTCCTCTTTTCCCATTCTGTTTTGACTTTACCATTTCATTATTTTTATTGTAAAATACCTTAAATAAACAGTTGGTGGGAAAGGCAACGTGTAGTACACACTTAAATAAAAATTTTAATACTTAAAATAATAAGATCTATTAATGTTATTTTATGTGGCTGCATGGCTAAAGCAAACATAATGAGACAAATTAATATAGTTTGTAAGAGCTGGGGCAGAAAGCTGCCTTTTTAGCCACCCAGAAACTTTCTTTAGTTTAGAGTCAAAAATGATATTTTTTATTACAAAAGTAATATTTATTCAACAGATTCTAAATAGCAAAAATAGAATATTAAAACATTTTGAAAGAAAAATCACACATACCCTATCAGGCAAAAATTTTTATCATTTTGGGTCTTTCTTCCTAATTTTATTTATACATTAATAATACATATATATGTTTATAATGAAGTCATGTGGACTGGCATAAATTGTTTTCTCACATTCTATACCACTTTTTTTCATAGTTTAAATATACTTCCCTAATGTGATTTTAATGACTCGATAATTCTCTTTTTGGAGGGTGATTTTTAGCCAGTTCCTTGTGATTGTACTGAAAAAAAGTAGATACAGGTTTAGAAGATTAAATTTTTAAAAGATACCATGTAAAAAGAAATAAATGAAAGAGTAAAAAGATACCATGTATTGCCAAACCTTAAGAAGTAAAGAAAGTAATAATCTACAGAAGTAAAGAGACTCAAGTCTTAACTGGGTCATCCAGAAATCAAACTGAAAGAATTAATACCTACTATGTCAGTAACATTACAACAAGTAATTTCTTTATAGAAACTGATTAAATCTTACTGTAAAATAGTCTTTTTTCAAAGAGAATGACCATAGAGCTGTAAATAAATATCTTTCCAACATTATCAGACCACCATAGGCATTTTATCTCATTAAAATGAATGAGGCCTCTACTTAAAATACATTACCATAGTTTCTAACCATACTTAAGTAAAGATGAGATGAGGATCAAATAAACCTTTTTCAAAGTACTCTTCAGTTTAAGGAAACTCCTGCTGGGAACTAATCTTCAAACCAGGCATAGTTGATAAATCTGGAAGGTACGTTCACCATTAGAGACAGGTATGGAGGAATTCTTTCCTAAACTGTAGTTATAGCTGGTGCTCAGTGGGTAGAATAAATATTTGGTTTTATGCCCCATTACTCGTACATAGTGATGTGTCCACATCCTTTACTGCCTCTGATAATCTTTCCAGAAGAATTTTCGAATATGTGCTTTAGGTGAGACAGAAACTCTGAAAATAATCTCCAGAAATCCTAGCCTTTGCTGAACATGTGCGTGTGCGTGTGAGTGTGAGTGTGCGTGTATGTGTGCGCGTGCACGCGCATGTGTGTGTGTGATGTGTTTTACCAGAAGCAGCAACAGATGAAATGCGGGAAGAATTTTATTAGAACCCCACCTTCTCAAAGTCTGACAATTTATTTCTCTTGGGAAAAAAGAGAGGAAAAAAGAATGTTTGACTGGGAACCTATCACAAATCGTTACCTTGCTCTGCCACATGTAAACTCTTGCTTTAATCATTCCTCACATCGCCAGATTAGAGAAAAACAAAATCAGATGTAAAAGTCTTTATTCTCAGAATTCAAGTGTAAGTAAAGCAAATTTTATGTTCAGACCAAGTCCTTTCTTAGTTTGGATCTGGAATACTAACAGTAATGTCATCTCAAATTTAGTTATGTGATACCTAAGAACTCAAGACCTCCCATACAACTGCACTGTTCACCTTCATATTTGTTTAGATAAGGTGGTGGCAGATGTTACAATACAAAGATGACCGAGAAAGAAGCAGAAAGGGAGTTTATAATTTGAAAAACCTTTTGTCATTGAATTTTAGAGCTAAGGTCTAAAGTTACAACCTATTCATATGTTGTTCGGAGCTCTTTCTCAGACCAAATTTTCAGAAACTTTTCTGCCTTACAAAGCATAATCTGTTAGTGGTTCCAAACTAATGCTGAGGTTTGGATAGGCCCCAAATGACACCCCTCTGTCCAACTTCTGAGTCCAGAGTCACTGCGTCTGGTTAGCTAGATTGTGAACTTCCAACTCTGTGAGAAGCTATTAAAACTCACACAGACCAAAGTGCTTACTATCCTCAGACAGCCACATCTTCAAGAAAAGGAAAAAAGGAAGGACAAAGCTAAGCATATTTAGTCATTCCAAATCCACCAGCCTGAGAAGTTTCTTCATCCTGCAGAAGAAGTAAATGAGAGGGTGCAGAGAGTCTGGAATATTACATTAATGATGCATCTCTGCAGAGAAACACCAAGCCAAGGGCAGAGGAGGTGGCCCCTAACCCCCTGTGAAAATTCTTTTTCATAAAAATAACTTGACCATTATATTTAACAAATAATGTAGAGACGCTAAAAGCAAAACATGAAAGTATCAACCGATAAAAAGGAATTTTATCTTCTGTCAGTAATCCGTGAACTATGTCGAAGGAGTGAGTGGAACTGTTTCTGTGATCACTTTTAAAAGCAAAATGGGGGAAATGAATTCTTCCTATTATTGTTAGCAGTTTTGCTTAACAAAGAATAGTGACTCCAAGAGCAATGATATACAGCAAGAAGCTCCGTTTTTCTGGTGAGAATTTGGAAATGTATCAGGAAATACAGGCCCAGCTCTGGTACTGTGGGAGCAGCTCTGGGAGCCTGTGTGCTTCATGCTCGGATGTTTCCTCTCCCTGGCTCGAGACACCTCCAAATCTTATCCATTCTCATAAACCGTTGCTAAATGTCTGTAATCGCATTAAAGAGAAAAAGCGGAAAAGATTTTTTACTAACTTTAGAGAGTGTATTTGTTACGATCTGATGTGAAAACTATATGCTGTGTATAAGGAAATGTACTCCAGGGGTGGAGTCCTGGGAGGAATTTCGACACTGAATTGTGGCCACTAATGTGAAATGGAACAGCTTCTCATATGGGCAATTCCAGAAAGTTCCAAAATGAGAAGACCAGGGATTTCTTTGTTTATTTTGGTTATTTGGTTATCATTTTTAAAGACAGTCCAAAATAATTTTTAGGAAGAGATAAAAAAATGAGTGAATTAACCATTTTTGACTACTTCAAAGAGATCCAGCTTTAGTGATGAAGTACATGAGACAGATTTTTTTTAGCATAAGCCTCAAATTCTTCAAGCACATGAAGCCAGTTGCTTCTCCCTCCTCTGCACTGAGAATGGAGAACTTCACTCCTTATACTGTTCTTCTTTAGGCCAACAACTAACTGTCCACCTTACCTGGAACACTGGGCAAAGAACTGTCTTCTTTCTGTAGCATTGCATTCACTAATTCATTCACTCATTCATTTACTCACTTTACCCTGGAAGTCAGCCATACTTTGCATTCAATTTCTGACTTTGCTATTTAAGGACTGTGAGACCTCAGACAGGTGTCTTGCCTCCTCTGTGCTCATAAGTGTTCAACTCACAAGGCTGTTGTGAGGATACCATGGGAAATTTCACGGAAAGCGTGAAAAGAGCTACTTAGTGCACGGTGAGCATTAATCCGGATATATTATTGTGTTCATAAATATCGACCACACTACTAAGCCTTGTGAATTCAAAGATTATTAAGAAAGTATCCCTCCTCCAAGGACAGCAGGCAGGCAAGTGGCTAATCATAACATTATGTGAGGAAGTTGAAGGTGGTGGCCAGATCATAAGCACTGGGATCATCGGTCTGTTGGCTTCACTGCTTAATTCCCAGAATTTAGAGCAAGGACTGGCCATCATTATACAGAAAATAATAAGCACTTCCTAAAACCAAATGCATAAATGAATTAGTGCCTGAATTATTGGACGAATGAATTACAGAGAAAGGTACATACTACTACGGATGCACCAATAAAAGAACGATTCATTCCTCAGGGTAAGTAGAAGTAAGGTGTGGATTTTTGTTTAGTAAGAGGGGATGCCTCTTGTGCATTGGTTAAGAGTTTGGGCTGGGGAGGGAAAGGTTGCTGAGGGACTGAGTAGAAAATTGCCTGATTGTACAATTAGGGCGGGGTATTGGAATTTGGAGATATAACAGGATCGAAAGCTCAAGGGTCAGAAGGCAGATGACACTTGTTAGGGCCTGATGGAGCGTGGGCATACGGGACAAAGATGAGGGAAAAGAGGAGGAAGAAGCAGAGGTCAGCTTGAAATATACCATGAAGTCCTGCTATGAATTCTGAGGCATTTGGACTTCATCCTGCAAACAACGGGGATCCACGGGCAAATTCTAAGGAAGGGAGACACATCTTCGGTTCTGACAGTGCTTTTGTGTTTCAAAGTTGTAGGACTTTCACCATGCAACTTTGCCCCCCACAAATTCAGTGTCATAAATGAAAAGGCTACCATTTATGCCTTCTGTCTAAGTTCTGCCCCAGGCATGTGTACATGAGGCGTTTTCCCATTTTATCTTGTAACATCTAATGCCAGCAACTTTGAAATAAGCATGCTTTATTTCAAGTTGCTTAGTATGCTTAATTCTGTGGTTACCTGATAAAGTACCCAATGTTGTAAAGTTCGGAGCTTGCTTCTTTAAATGAAAAGAAGAACGCTCACAGTTTAGGATGGGAGTTCATCAGAGAAAGGTTTTTCCAAGAGTCAGGTTTAGGTACTGAATATAATGCAGTGAATCCATTTTATTCATGTTATTAAATGGAAAGAAAATATGTATCTGGAGAAGAAAATCCAATTTAAAGGTTTCAGAGATCTGATATCTCCTTAAAATAGTGCTGGCTACAATACACTCTCTCACTGAAGAAATATTTATTTGCCTCATGAATCTTGGCCCTCTGAAGGAAAATGGCAGCCCTGAAATATAATTTAGGACTGCAGAAAAAGTAAACTGACGAAAAAAGTTGAAAGCCGGGATGTGTTATGTAGAGATCTTAGAAAATAGAATACAAAGAACGAAGTCAGATGTCCAGGATTTTAGACTAATAACTCATGTTGGAAAAGAGGAGTACAAAATTATCCTTCAGAATTTTAGAAGTAAAACTTGATCTTGTGTTTAATATACAAAGCCTTCTTGGCCCTAACACATCTTTCTTATATCCCCATTTACAGGACAAGAGAGTTCAAGCTGTTTATGGCAGGAATGTCTACCTTTGGGCTTTTTAAACCAGGTTCAAACCAATCCCAATCTCTTTCTTAGGTCTTAAAATAAGATCAAACAGTGCAAAATTCCCTTACTAGTATTTAAGCCCAGTTGCCTCTGTCCAGATGACTCCTATAATCCAGCCAGGCAGAACACCTCACCCTGCTGTTCCTGCTGCTTTTCTGCGTGTCCTTTGATTGTAAGTAATTATCTCCAGCTGTCCCTGCACCCTGGCCTCCCCTCTTTTAACTCCTAAATGTCCGGCCTTAGAGACTGCCACGCTGGAGGAAATTCAGACTCTTGAGTATCATTCCATGAGCGGCTTGAGCACCGGACATAAAAATAAATACATTTTGGCATCTAGATGGTGCCATGTCCTGAGAATTTTTCCCAAGGTCCCGAAGTACTTCGAATGTGCAACGTCAAGAGCAAGAGAAAAACTTCCCAAGGAAGCCTTCCCAAATTCTAGCTCAGTACACTTTCCCAGATGATGATGTGCCTACATCCATCCACTTTTATGTTGACAGGAAAAAAAATCGCCTAAAGGAATCTTTTCTTTTTTTCCTTCACATTTCAACATTTTCAATTCTTTTTAAAGTGATTAGCTGTAATTTGTGAAACATTAGTTAAGGCTGGAGTATTATCTCTCATCTTTGTGTTGGTCTTTGCACTGAGAGGCAAAAAGAGACAAATTTTTCATGGAACTAGTGGGTAAATCTTGTACGTATGCGTATTTACATAGGAGCAAAATGGGGGAAATTCTAATCTTTCTCAATTTTTACACTTGGGATTATCTACCCTAGTTGGCAGATGCCTTATTTCTCAACTTTAACTTTAAGAAGTTTATAAAGAATCCCTGGTTTGCATAGGCATTAGTTGTGAAGATAATATTTTTTATAAAGCAAAATTATCAAACATCATTAATTGCATCACAATATTTGATGAGAGTCCTTGACTACAAATCTCAAACAACTTAGAGGCAGACAGCTTCAAGAGAAACCTTGAGTTGACTTGCACGGTAGATACCCTGAGAAGCTGGTGGTGCCTTTGCTTCTTCTGGAGAGAGGTTTATGGCAGGAGGGGGAAAAAAAGACATCCTTGAGATTAATAATAAATCCAGATTACTTATAATGTAGTAGAGTTATCTATTATATTCAAAAGTTTGCATTTTGCCCTTTTCAATTCAAACACATGCATAAAGTGGGTTTAAGAATGAAAGTCTCCCTATGGCATCTGGTGATAAGAGTTCCCATCTGAATCTCCCAATAATGTAACATTTTGTTCCTTTAGATTTAGACAAATAATCACATAGATGTGCTTCAAATGGGGGATAAGACTTGAACTAAAAGGGCATCACACAGAAAGCTCTTAGGGGGTTGGACTCAGACCTGTCCTCTGTCATCAAGTGGCAGGATTAAGCAGAAGTTATCAGAGTCAGGCTTGACCTCAGTAAGAATCAGAAGACCTGGATTCAGAGTATTCTCCCTCACTGCTGGTGGGAGAGATGATCAATATCATCTTATTGAAATGCAAGCTGGAAATCTGTAACAAAAACCTTAAAAAATGATCCAGAAATTCTGCTCTAGGAGCTGGCCCCATATAAACATCCAGTCATGCACACAACAATGTATCTACAAAGTTATTCTTTGAATGTTACACCACTCAAAGTGTTACAAAAACAAGTACAGGTCCAACAATATAGAACTGGCTGAATAAATAATGACATACTTTTTAAGTTGAAATACTATGTTGCCAATTAAGCATCATCAATGTAGAACCGTACTTAATGACATGAAAAGATATTAACATATATTTTAGTGAAAAGTCACTAATTTATAATAAATAAGTATGCAGAATATGATTCCAATGTAAGAGAATATGTCTGTACTAGAGTTCCCAGCCTAGTAACTCAAGTGTGAGTCACCCCCAGCACTAGGCTGGTGACCTTGAGAAAGCTGGGTAATTTCTCTAGGCCTCAAGTTTCTCACTGGTAACCGGAGATAAGAATATTACTTACCTTCCACAGTCATTGTCAAGGCCAAAGTGATTTAATCCATGTGAAATACTTAGAAAAAGCTCTGGTTCATAGAAGGACTCAATAAATGTTAGCTATTATTATCATTATCATTAACAGTACCATCTAAATTTATATATAATTTTTGTATAAGAAATAGAGACGATGGACTCTGAAAAACAAACTGAGGGTTCTAGAGGGGAGGGGGGTGGGAGGATGGGTTAGCCTGGTGATGGGTATTGAGGAGGGCACATTCTGCATGGAGCACTGGGTGTTATGCACAAACAATGAATCATGGAACACTACATCAAAAACTAATGATGTAATGTATGGGGATTAACATAAGAATAAAAAAAAAAGAAATAGAAGGGAAATAAGGAATAATTATTTTGTTCTTTGTGTGTTTTTAAAATTTTCTACAATGAGGGGTGCCTGGGTGGCTCAGTCGTTAAGCGCCTGCCTTCAGCTCAGGTTATGATCCCAGGGTCCTGGGATCAAGCCCCGCATTGGGCTTCCTGCTCCACGGGAAGCCTGCTTCCCCCTCTCCAACTCCCCCTGCTTGTGTTCCCTCTCTCGCTGTGTCTCTCTCTGTCAAATAAATAAATAAAATCTAAATAAATAATAAATAAAATTTTCTACAATGAGAGTTTATCTTGAAATCAAACACACACAAACTCAACCCATGATAAACATTATTTGTGAGGAGGAAAACCTGGATGGGAATCATGGTGCATCTCTTCAAGGCGGGTTTTCTGACTTTCAACAAGACATTTGATCTCTTGTAGCCTCAGTCTCTTCATCCATAAAAAAGGACTGGTTATACACTACTTTATAGAATTGTTGTGAAATTAGGTGAGTATCTATATCTTTTAGTTATAATTTCTTAAGCAGTTTCTATAGTCTCTGCTCTGAGGTCAGCTTTAAATAAGTACATTTTCCTATTTAATCCTCACCAAAAGGGGGGGTCATACACACAAAATGGCTATTATTTTTATTTTCATACGAGGACTGAAATGTTACATAAGCATTTCAATAAAAGCCATTTGTGGGGCGCCTGGGTGGCTCAGTCCTTAAGCGTCTGCCTTCGGCTCAGGTCCTGATCCCAGGGTCCTGGGATCGAGCCCCGCGTCGGGCTCCCTGCTCGGCGGGAGGCCTGGTTCTCCCTGTCCCACTCCCACTGCTTGTGTTCCTGCTCTCGCTGTGTCTCTCTCTGTCAAATAAATAAATAAAATCTTTAAAAAAAAAAAGCCGTTTGTCCAAGTATACACTGAAATTAAAGATAGGCCTGGGCATGAACCCTTATTTTTATTAAGACATTTTTCTGAGTTTGGTCTTTCTTAGGCACGGGGAAATTTGTTTGACTCCGCAGGTAATTTTAAGGTACTAGAGTATAGTTTCCAGATACAAAACAATAATTCTTCTGTAATGTAACTCTTTCTGTAACTGTAACTTTTCTCAGCACTGTAAGTTATGGAAATATGTTCCTACTCTAGATCAAAGGGAATCTGCTCATTCAAAGTGACCATAGTCTATATTTCCCATCATATAGTAATAGCCCACTCTCTGACCTCAGTGGCCCATATGATTTCACTGTGTAGGCCAGTTGATTATCCCTAGGATGGAGAATGACTATGTGTATATGGTGTGTGTTCGTTTCCAGGAATAGACACTCTCTGGACATGGATTTGCCATCCGTGCATATAATGTTTCTGCCAAAACTACCATCCATGGATTTACAGAATGCCTTATCTGCCATTGTGGTATTCTACACAGAATTGCTTCTGATCAAGGAAGTCACGTCAAAGCAAAAGAAGTGCGGCAATAGGCCCAGGCTCAGGAATTCACTGGTCTTATCAAGTATCCCACCATTTCGGAGCAGCTAGTTTGACGGAACAGCACAATGGCCTTTTAAAGACCCAGTTACAGCACTAGCTACATGGTAATACCTTGCAAGCCTAAGGTAATGTTCTCCAGGAAGCTTCATATGCTCTAAATCAATGCCCAGTACATGGGGCTGTTGCACTCAGAGCCAGTATTCATGGTCCAGGAATCAAGAGGTGGAAATGGCAGAACCAAGACTCACTATTCCTTCTAGTGATTCACTAGCAAAAGCTGTGCTTCCTGCCTCCACGACCTTATGCTCTGCCGGCCTGGACACCTTCGTTCAAATGTTTGCACTGGGAGACACGGGAAGGAGTCCACTGACCGGCCATGCTGTGCTCTTCATGACCCGCACTCTTAAAATTAGTGTGTGTCCAAATATAGACATATACCTAGCTATCTATCTAAAATCTCCTCTTGTTTCTGTTTCTTTGGCTGAAATAATAGGACACCTTGCTCCATACCTTCAGTCTATATGAGTATAATAGGACCTCCTGAAACTTGATCCTTTTTTTTTTTTTTTATTTCTTGATGCCATTGAGGCTGCAATTTATACTCAGGACAGAATCTTCTTTTATTCTTGGAAGGGCCCTTTTGTAAACTCCATCAGTCATACAATGTAGGCCGAGTACCTGCCTATAGTTCTTGGATAGAGCTGTTGGGATTTCCTAGAAAATATATTTACTTCAAGCTGAGCTGTTAGTAGGGGCATCTGGGTGGTTCAGTCGGTTAAGTGTCTGCCTTTGGCTCAAGTCATGATCTCAGGGTCCTGGGATCGAGTCCCACATCTGGCTCCCTGCTCAGTGGAGAGCCTGCTTCTTTCTCTTACTCTCCCCGCCCCCAAGTCTCTCAGATAAATAAATAAAATGTTTTAAAAAATCCTGAGCTCTTAGTTACTCTATTTTAGTGATGTTAAGAGGTTGTTTTCTTTGTGGTTGGGAATAAGTTTGAAGATAGTATTATAATGTCAACTAAATCTTGGCTTCTTCTCTGGGCTCAGGACCTAAGAAGAGGACCCCCATCTGGAAGTGAAAAGCTGGCTTCTCCACCCTGGGTGCTAGGGTGAGAAACGGTACAGAGCTAACAACCACGAAAGGGAGTGGGCGATGTTCTTAAGGAGCAGCGATGTGCACATTGGTGACATGTAACACAGTTGGTCCATCCCAGCCAGGAAGGAGAAGAGAGTCACTGTGGCTCATGAGATACATCTATTCTTCTGAGATGCAGAAGAACAGTGTTGAGGCCAGCAGAGTTGATGGATTCTGAGGAGCAGATACCTCGTGAAGTGAGGTATCTTGGGAAGAATGGCTGTCGCTCTGTCTAAATCTAGTTTGTCCACATCTAACTCACTACCCAGAGGCACGATAGATGGAATATGGGAGGAAAGGCATCTCTTTAACACTGAGAATAAGAAGCATCTTTCTTGACTTACACTTCATGAAGAAATCTTTGGAGTCCATATTATATAGTCCACATGCTGTTCCCATTATTGAAAAACTACAGACAGTGGTCCCAACGTATTTATGTATCAGTCCCCAATAATCAGGGTAATAAGTTAGGCCATGTGATAACCTTGTATCGGTTACTAGGGGCAGATGGAAGTCATTACTCTAAGTTGCTGGGTTTCCTATCTCTTGTGGATAAGGTAGATTCTCTCTGGTCTTTATTAGGAGTGGATTTCTTTAATTTACATTGCCTGAGAAATTGTATTAAAGAAGATTATATTTATGTATCTGGGAAAAGCCTTATAAAACATGAAAATTAACTGCAGGGTTAATGAGAAAACCTCCAGGGGCTCAGAAAGGCCATATGGTATCACAGAGAAAAATCTGAAAGGGAAGTCAAGGTTTATTCCCAAGGCCTACATCTGATTTATTGTGTCTCCTTGGACAAGTCACTTAACTTACCATCATCTCTTTCCCCAGCTGTAATAATATTCCTACCTCATATCTCAGAGGAGTATTGCAAAGATTCTAACTAAACACAGGCTAGACGTTTATTACCGCTGGGGAATAGCTTTTAGCACCTCAGAAGATAGGGTTGAAAAAAAAAAAAACATTAGATATGATTGTGATGGTGGCATTTTATATCACATCTCGTCTCCCTTCTATATTATGGAAAAACATCTAAGTAACGGTAGATCATGCTGGTGTTTTAGAAACTGTTCATAATTAACTTTAAGATTTTCTCTTCGAAAAACGCAAAAAGCAAACTCCTCTGTAGTTTTTGCCAATCTCTGTTCACAGAAGCATTTTTACAGAAATACTAGCGGTTTTATTAACTTATATTTAGGATGTGTGATAATAACAACTAAAAAAAAAGTGGTGCTATTTATATGATTCTTCTAGTCTCCTGGAATTAAAGCACAGCGTATAATTCCTGCAGTAGGTGTTACCTTTGGCATTCAATATAAAAATGTGTTGAAATTCTGAAGTGTTATGTAAGTGTTGATTATTAGTAGCAGTACACCATGAGAGAAAGCTTAAAAAGCAGGATTGGAGGTATTTTTCCTTTCTTTTTTGCTCACATTTAGGATTTTGTGAAAACAAGATTTTTAACCGCCCCCCCCATAATTATTCCCTTTTCCTTAAAGTGAAAACTAGATGGCTGTCCTACTTTTATTAACATAGGTGACAGAGAAGAATATACTGTGTTTCCACTGATTATAAAAATCAAACATTAAAAGTCACATGCAGCATGCATGTGACTTAAATGTATTTAGCTAATTGAAAGAAGCCTGACACAAAGGCCACGTATCATGTGATTCCATTTATAAGAAATGTCCAGAAGAGGTAAATCCATACAAATGGAAAATAGTGGTTGCCAGGTGCTGAGGGCAGGGGAAAAAGGGAAATGACTGTTAATGGAGAGAGGGTTTCTTTTTAGGGTGATAACAACGATCTGGGATCAGACAGTTGTGATATTAGCATATTTTGCAAATATACTAAAACCACTGAATCGTACACTGTGAAAGAGTCAGTTTGATGGCATCTGAATTATATCTCAATAACAAAAATTAGCCACAGAGAGAAATCGATAAGGAAAAAACAGTAATTTTAGGACAGCTAAATCTGGCAGTGTCAATAAAAGGTGCTTTTGATCTTTTATTCGATGATTTATTTTATGTTTAATTTGCATAAATCATTTTATCATCCTAAGTATCTTTGGTGGGGAACCATTATGTTTTAGAAATAATGTTGATGTTTTGTACTTGATTTTTTTTTCTACTGAAAAGTTCACTTGCTGTGCCCCATATGATTTCCTATCCTTTATGGTGATTTAGAACCAGAAGACCTGGGTTTCAGTTCTCTTCTCCATGAAATACACTTCGTGCTATAGAATTTGACAGGAACAGTCTGGGGCTCCCGTGTGTGAGTCAGACTAGGCAGAAATGCTCTATACGTGTCAAATCCAGTGTGTGTAATAGCCTACGTCCAACCAGAAGACCAAAACCATGCACTAATTTGAGCAGGAGAAGTTTGTTAGAAATAATTAATAATAGAGAAGTAAACTACAAAGCTGTAAAGAGAACTCTGATGGACACCCGAGGATGGAGGGACAGTGTCTAAGGAAGGATCAATGTGGAATTCCAAGCCTGGCTTTCAGAACTCATCAGAGAAGTGTGATTGCAGTCAACTGGGTGGTGGAGGAGTTTGCTGGCTTGTCCAGATCAGAGCTGACCCACCGTCAGAGAAGAGCAGGAAACCACACTTCAGGGTGCAGATGACTTGGGGGTGGTAGGCAGGTGCTCAGAGAGAGTTGGGTTTTGCTGCCAGCATTAAGGCCTGGAGTGTGTGATGCCCACACCAGAAGGGATGCTGGGGGTAATCACCAGCCCTATGCTGGGGCTGCAAGGTTGTTGAGGGATTGTATGCACCTGGGGCACACCACTGCTGGATGTCACCACACACACCCAGGGGACTGTGGAGCAGGAGCAGAGAAAGCAAAACCCATCCCACCAGATCAGGAAGAGAAGCTGCTTTCCAGCTGTGATGTCCTTCCAGCAACACCTGTTGACAGAGCTTCATGCGGAGGTCTCGGTGCAGAAGAAGCGTTTAAGGGGTCTAGTCCAATATTGCAGAACAGGTACTAAAATGCCAAAAAAGTGAGGGGCAGTGAACTGATAAGTGCCTTCTCCTCTCGTGTATGTATGCAGCTTGACCGTATTTACCAGCTCCCCTTGCAGTGAAGTGAAGTGATGGAGATGCGTTCTAGCTAATGGGATGTGTGGTAGAAGTGTTGTGAGCCACATCCAGATCTTGCCCCTAAAAATCAGGTTTTTTCCCTAAAAACAGCGACCCACAAAACTGGAAATAAATGATTCTAAATCCTCGGGGGATGACAGGTCCACAAGGAAATACCCTAGAACTCATCTCTTTGAAGAGAGACCCCAGGAGAATCATCTGATCAAGACCATTGATGATGGGCGCCTGGGTGGCTCAGTTGGTTGGGCGACTGCCTTCGGCTCAGGTCATGATCCTGGAGTCCCTGGATCGAGTCCCGCATCGGGCTCCCTGCTTGGCAGGGAGTCTGCTTCCCCCTCTGACCCTCCCCCTTCTCATGTGCTCTCTCTCATTCTCTCTCTCTCAAATAAATAAATAAAATCTTTAAAAAAAAAAAGACCATTGATGATAAGGCAGTTCCATAAATTAAAAACAAAATCTTTATATTGTTTAGGCATTGAAATTTTGCAGTTGTTTATAAGCCTGGTAGTCCTTTTTGACTACTCTTGTGTCTTGAAGATGTGAGCTGCCATAGCATAACCTAAAATATGTGGCATTGGCCCAGTGGTCAGAACATGGGCAAAGAAGAATGAGCTCTTAGAAGCTGAGAAGCTGGCATTCTGTGTTACATAATGGTAAAATATTTGGTGAACTGCCCATGCAATAATTTGGAAAGCAGATCTTCCTAATGAGTTGCTATGGACCAGTGTCTGCTGCCTTTTCCAGTCTTCCTTTTTCCAAATGGATAGTTGTGCCTATCCTATCCATGCTTCTTGTTTGTATATTGGGCACCGTCGTGGGAGATAGATCACTTATCTTTTTTGTTCATGCATCCCCGGACCACAAGAAGTCACATCTGAACTTGATAGGGAGCACTGCTCATTCCTCAGAAACCGGGACTTTGAGCGAGTGAAGGGATTGGTGTGACTTGGAGTTCTCTCTCACCAGGAGGAGACGTTTTCTACATGTGAAAGAAGGAATGAAATGGGTATTTGATTACCAGAAAGGGCAGCTTTAGGAGACTTTGAAACCAAACTCTATTTCCTTTTCTCTTTGTGCAAAAAAACTAAGCCAGTGACAGGTTATCTTTCTAAATTTGGGCCAACAGCATTCAGGGACAAGTGCTACCGACCACTTCTAGACCCTCCCTCCATTCTCTTTGTCATCCTCTTCTCACAGCTTAAAAGCATAGGACTGTCTGGCCCTGGGGAACAGGAGAGCCATAAGATGAAAGGAGTCATCATTTGGAAAGTAATTTCCCAGAAGAACCACAGGACCAAGAAGTCTCACGTAGAACCATCCCATGAGTGAGCAATACACTTTTTGTTCCATGTGACC
This sequence comes from Leptonychotes weddellii, assembly GCF_054177405.1. Classification (NCBI taxonomy): domain Eukaryota; kingdom Metazoa; phylum Chordata; class Mammalia; order Carnivora; family Phocidae; genus Leptonychotes; species Leptonychotes weddellii. The sequence continues at coordinate 119,915,768 of NC_138372.1, read as the reverse complement.
CGCTGAAAGTCTGTGGTTGGAACAGCAGTAAGCCGTCCCAAGCAGATGCTCAGAACCAGCTCGAGTTAGGCCGTGGAGTCAGGACACGCATCCATGTCGGGAACTGTGATGATTTGGGTACAGTGGGAAGACACAGAGAAGAGCACCAAAGCCTGGCGATCAACGAAGTTCAGAAGCACAAGGGGAATTAGGTGTCGGAGAGAAAAAGGACCAAAAAGAACCAGGCGAGGGATGGTGATGATGCACTTCTAGGTCACATTCTTGCTACCTGAGCAGACTTTTGAGCATTAAAGCAGAGTTCAGCTTTGACAGAATGACGTCTGGCACATGGTTAAATCCCTGTCACTCAGGAGTGGCTGTTATTTATTGTCCCAACAAGAATTCTATTCCAGAGTGTCAGAGATGCTTTTAATAATTACCCACAGAACAACAGACAGAAACCATGGTTATCCTGGGGAAACGAGCCGCGTGGTCATATTTCCCTGACTTAGAGTTCCGTGCAGCTTTAAGATCAAATAAGTAACACAAGCAAAATCAAATATATAAAAACTCCTTTGGAAAGGGAAAGGGCCCAGATTCTGATTATTGTTATGATCCTGTGACTATTTTAAATTAGTGAATGAATGAAACACCCCATCATCTTAGCCTTCCCAGATTTCTAACTACCCATTTCTTCAGGGGGAACTTTGGTGTCTCCGTAGCAACTTCTAAAAACAGGGCATTTGTGATGAATCCTGTTCCCAGTGTGTTATTAGGACACAAATCCAGATTTCCTCTGCCACCCCTAAGAGAGCTTTAACTCTCCCCCCCCACACACACACACCTCCACGCGTCAAGCACCAACTTCATCCTGATAGCGAGCAATTCATTTTCATGTTTACCTCATGAAGGGATGCCTGCAGTGCGCATGCCGCTGAGTGCAAAGTGCAGATTAGGAAGCAAAGCCCTGCTCCCTCAATGCATTAACACAGCCTCCATTAAGCTGCTCTACCAGGGGGGGCGACCCTAGGGCCAGAGGAGCTTTCCTGCTCTAGGGCTTCTTGCCTCCTGGGGCCATTTTCAGAAGGATGCCAGCCCAGCACATCTCCGTTTTTAGTTTCTTCCCCCATGTGTCTCTCTGACATTTGCTGCCCGTGTTCCCTTTCCCAGCTCCCAACCCAGCTCCAAAGCAGGGAACTTATTGTTGAAATAATTGAGCAGATATTTTTAGCATAATTAATTTCTTAGCTAGGCATTGGATAAATGGTTACTAAAAAGACTACATGTAAAGCAAAATTTCCATTATGAATGTTGGAGAGAACACCAGGAGATTGTGTGACCCGCCTCCTCTATTTTGATGAGGAGGAAAGGAAAGTTCTAACCACCAAGGATGGATAGGCTTCCGAAGAGCCTGAGGACAGAGGCTCCATGGATGTGGCCACTCTTCAAGCTAAACCACAGTGCAGTTCTCCCACAGGATCACAGAAAGCCCTTATCATATGTACCATGAATTATGTCATGAGAATGGATTAATGGACATAAAGTCTTTAGAATAATGGGCATATATAATAAACACTAAGTAAGTGTTAGCTTTTGTTATTACTATTCTTATAGTGGTAGACCATCATAATAATAACCAATATTCATTGGTCTGGTAATAATTAATATACGTTAGTATATATATGCTATGTATAATATTAATGTACTAACAAAATATACTAAATTATTGCTTAAGGGTTGGGTTGAGGACTGGTAAGTTTTATGCTAAGCAAGAGAGAAAGTAAAGATGAGAGAGGAGGGAGGGAGAGACACAGGAAGAGACATCAATCTGTGTGTGTGTATGTGTGTATGTGCACGTGCGTACTCGGTGAGGAGAGGGCTTTAGAAGAGAAGCAAAGGGGAACTCAAGTGACCATGATAACTGGATTAAGTGACTCAAGTTTGGAAGCCTTCTCATCATTTGGTAGAAATGACAAGATTTGTTCCATTTTATCCCACATACCCTGGTACCTATAGATGGAAATCACATCAGGACAAAATGCTGCTTCTGGAAGTGGGAGGGAATAGTGGTTAAGAGGGAGCCTCTGGAATCTCCATGGCTCTGTGTGTGTGTGTGTGTGTGTGTGTGT
>NC_138372.1:119910491-119913160 GCF_054177405.1 Leptonychotes weddellii | reverse complement strand
TTTTTTTTTTTTAAGATTTTATTTATTTGCAAGAGAGAGAATGAGAGACAGAGAGCATGAGAGGGAGGAGGGTCAGAGGGAGAAGCAGACTCCCTGCTGAGCAGGGAGCCCGATGCGGGACTCGATCCCGGGACTCCAGGATCATGACCTGAGCCGAAGGCAGTCGCTTAACCAACTGAGCCACCCAGGCGCCCCACGCACACACATATTCTTGACAAACCTAGAATATGTGTGTCTGGATAACATATTTAAAATATCAGCTAATTTTTTTCTTCCCAGCATTTCACTTTCACCTTCTCTTCCCACCTTGACTACATAACTTCTCCTCTGTTGGGACAACTTTACTGTTATTCTTTACTTCAGAATGGAGGGAGAAAAGGGAATGCCTTCCTGGTTTTCCACAAGTTGGATAGCTTGAGCCTTGATGGGCAAGGCCAGGGACGGAGGGCATAGAAAAAACTTGAATAAGGTACAAATCTGCAGGATGGGCAGGGATGCTTCAGGATCGGGACTGGGGAACAGGTGTAGATAATGGGTGTGCATAGCTATTGGGGCTCCTGACAACAGGAGGTCCTGCGTTTCCTCCCAAGCCGAGTTCCAAGTGGGTGTGATACCCTTGGATAGATTCGGGGCTTTGGGAATGTGGATGTGTTTAGATCTGAGGTGGAGTCCATGCTCCTCCCTTAGGCATTGGAGCAGTCGTGGCAGAAGGTCGAAGGGCCTCATGGATGAGAAGGGGGCAATCTGCTTGGACTAATGATGAAGAGCCAGGAAGACAGACTTTCTCAGCAGATAGCACAGACAGTGGACCCCAAGGATTAGATGTCTCTTACCCCCACCGTGTGCTAGGTAAGCCTCCTAGAATTCAGACATACCCACAGAGAGGAAAGACAGCCAAAATTGGCTTGTCGGGCCAGATTCATGTATGTGTGCCCGGTGAGTCACTGAGGACTCCACTCAGAAGGGGCCAGCACTTGGTTTAATGCTCTGCTCTCATCACCTTGAAATTCTTAGTTTTTGAACAAGAGGCTTGCATTCTCATTTTTCACTAGACCCTGTGAATTATGTAGTCATTCCTGCTTGACTTCTATTAACTTCTCTCAGTGCCAGTAGAAAGAGGGATCCAAAGGGAAATTAAGTTGATTCGAGAAAAATAAAGTGATATGTCTGCATATCTGAGTTTGTAAGTTGGATTCTGTTACTGATATACCCAAGCTAAGGCCAGATGGAGTAAGGTGAAGCATGTGCAGATCACAGAAATGAACAGTCAGATTTGGCCAGAATGCAGATCGTGGGATGGGCGAGGAAGAGATAAAACTGGAAAACGAGTCTGGAGGTGTGAGCATGCACAATCTGGAATGCCTCCCCGGTGGAGGGTAGCAGAGTTGAAACAGCCTGGCATATTCAGATTCATATATAATTCATATACATGGGGGCCTTGGAATATACAACCACGTTTAAGACATTCATATATAATATAAGAAGTAGCATCTTAACAAGAGAAGACAGCTGGGGGCAGTACTTTCGATTTAGATAAACCTGACACTAAATCCTAGCTCTGCTGCGTCCTCCGGAGAGTACCAAGCTTCCATTTCCTCCTCGCAAAAAGCGGGGAGACTCACATCACCTACTTTTGAGGGTTTTTGTGAAGATAAAATGAAATGAGACACATGAAGTAGAATATTTGGCACAGAGTAGAGACTCCCAAGCTCATTGCATATAACTCCAAGAAGACTATTTGCAAGTGAAATGATCTTTTTCTTTAGTTTGAGTATCTGCAACATGACATCTTTAGGTAGCATGCCTAGGATATTTTGGTGTTCGGTGGTTAAGTCATAAATACATGTTGGCAAGAAAATGAGCCAGTGCGGGCCCAGGACTCTCGGCCCCCAGCCAGACACGGTGGGGCAGGGCTTTGGGGTTCCATCCCAGTTCCAATCGGCAACCAGCTTATTGTTTCACTCTTGCAAACAAAGTAGAATAAAAATCACGTGGAATTATGGCATTATTTGTTGACACACAGGTTGGTTAAACTTACCAAGTTCATTGCCACGTTTGACCCATTAAAACCCTTGAATTTGGTTCACTAGAGAAATAACGGTTTTCTGTGATGCCTCCTCTCCCACCATGGGCCTTTGCTTTCCTCTTTTCATAGTATTTGAACAAATAGTCCTTCTGGTCCTACAATAAATACTGTACAGGAATACTTTTATGCTGAGGAAACATATCTTTTAACATGACACTCAGGCTTTTTTTCTATGTTAAAAGAAAGAAAGAAAGAAAGAGTCAGGCTGAATGTTTAGTTTTTCAATGAGGACAAGTAATCACTGGGGACAGGACCAAGATCAGAAAGTTCATTTTAACAGGGACCTGAACTTGGCCTCAAATTTAAAACACGGTCTCAAAGGTACAAGGGTAGTGTGTTAAATGTTTTGCCTTTTGAATATTTGATTTCAGCACAGAGGCACAATCTAGCCTTATCCTAATGGTTTTCTGTCATTGCTGCCGGGAGGAAAAGAGTTGCGACCTGCCTAACACAGTTAAGTAGCTTTTATTCACTTCCAGCAGTGCACGAGAAAATAGCTTAAGTAATGCCAAGAAGGCATGGGCGAGGAAGGAAAATCTAGTGCGTTCCCAAATCAACCACATTTATATTTTACCCTTTAGGT
>NC_138372.1:119857991-119905491 GCF_054177405.1 Leptonychotes weddellii | reverse complement strand
GAGACGAAGTAGCTGAAGTAGGAAACCCAAGCATGCCTGCACCGGGAGGTGTTAAAGCTGAAAACAACAACAGAGATACGCCCACTGTCAGTGCACGGAGCGACACGGGGGGCCGGGGGTGGGGGGCGGGGTGGGGTGGGGTTGGGTGCCGGATGCTTACCACCTACGCAGACCGCACCGCCCGCCGCAGGGCATCAGGAGGGGTACGTTACACCGACCGGGAAGAGCCACCTGCACCAGCTTTCCTGGGTTTAGAATAGTTCTTCGAGAAGTTTCCACCCCCCACCATAACGCTAAGGGGTGAAATCCGCACATTTTGGCAACATTTCACTCCCCAAACCAATGCTCTCACATTGTGAAAGACAGATGGCTAGAGAAGGAGCATCACGGTGAACAACAGTGGTTGCTTCTAACTGATAAGTTTGCAAGATCCCTACTCTGTTACTCATTTTAACCGATTTTTACTGTACCTCTGGGAAGGACTCACTCGTCCTTCACTCGAACAGTCTGATAATTACCACCTTCACTAAAAGGAATTAGCTATCAAATAAAATGAAATCCATCTGCTTAAATTCCAGCAGAAAAAAATACATTTACATTAAATAAAGAAGGCCATAAGCTGATTAAATAGCAATAGTAAATGACCACTGACGGCACCAAAAAACAAATAGCAGTGAAGTCACAGCTATTCATTACCAGCACTGAGCATGGTTAGGCACGATTTCATTTTTAAGGGTTCAGAGCAAGCTATTTATTACCACCCTGACAATTTGGCTAACGGAGTACTTGAGAGGAATGGAATATATTAACACGCAACTTTATCACCCCCAAAACATGCTTCTTCCAGGTTTGCCTCTAGTATGCCCAAAGGATTCTAACCCCATTAGAGAAGGAACGAAATAAATGCTCAGGAGACAGACACAGGTCCAGTGGAGTAGGACTCCTACGGCGGTGCAAGAGATCTTTGCTGGATCTCAAGGACTCAGCTGAATGTGGCGGCTAATAATAACCTATTACAGAGCAATTTTTATGAGCTGGATAGTTGGGTGAGAAACGAAACCATGGCTCAGGATGGAAAAGAGAATTGTAAAAGGCTGTGCCTTTCCTGAGTATGTTTTTTAGAGGCAAATAAAGTTGACTGCAAAAGGAACAGACTAGGAGCCTTATGGGTGGTGGTTCATTCTTGAAGGAGATACAGCTCACTACCAAAGTATCACGGCAAGGACTGTGAGGGAGGCCTCACGGGCTGATGGAAGAATTAACCAGGAGAAGGTGGATTAAGTTTAAGTGATTAGTGCATCGCTGTGGAGAAAATGATCATAGATTTAAGACAACAACCTTTTTTAATATTGTTCAAAGTCTTACCTCTATGCTAAACGTGACATTTGAGTGTTAAAAAAAAAAAGAAAGAAAGAAAAACAAGTGATAAAAAAAACTTCATGCTTCTATTTCTTTAGCTAGAGAAAAAAACTTTAATTAGACTTCACCCAGCTGAGAAAGCTTTTCTTAGACTTAGCATTCAAGATACTCTGAAGTCCTCAATATCACTCTCAACTTGACCCTAGTCATTATCATATTATTGTCAATTAGCCTAGCTTATTACTGGCTGCTCTTCTTTGTAACCTCACCACGCCCAACTCTTCTCTGACTTGGCTCTGCAATAATTTCTGTAGTTGTATTAGTGATAATGTCTAAGGAATTTCCATCACGTTAGAGAATAGTTTTCTGATATCCTCAATGGTAAGTGGGAACAGATGCTAAAAAATTCCATTTTTTTTAAGTAAGAAAATTGAGTCTGAGAGCTGTTGGGTGACTTGACAGAGAGAAATCTATGACTCAGTGGGAGATGAGGTTTGGGGAAACTAAATTTTAGAGCTGCCACTTAAAGTTCCTGTCTAATTGAGTCAATTTCAAAAGCCAAAAAATACAAATATTCAAAATGCAAAAATAAAAATTCCTTGAAAATAACATTGTATTTCCAGGAGAAACTGATAGCAAGTATCCACATTTTATAGAAGAATGGCTGACACATTGGAAACACACTGAAATGAAAATGGCTTAAGATTCGCAAGGGAATGGTAGGAATGAATGAATAAATTCCTGAATCTTTAATCCAGTTTGGTATGATAGACTTCTTGGATTCATGGGACATAGACTAACCCTGAGAAAACTGTAAAGTAATGAAGTTGCTTTTGGGGTCCCAATCCCTCAACTCCCTTACCTTTATTCAGGCACTACTAGGCCTTTCTTCTTTCTACTAGCCTCTCTAAAAAATTGGATTTGCGAGAAAGAACCAATGACTTGAATACGCCTATTTCTTTTTCTTTTCTTTAAAGATTTATTTATTTGAGAGAGAGAGACAGAGAGAGCATGTGTGCAGGTGTACATGCATTGGTCGGGGGGATGGGGAGGGAGGAAGGGAGAGGGAGAAAGAGAATCCTAGCAGACTCTCTGCTGAGTGCAGAGCACAATGCAGGGGCGGGAGGCTCGATCCCAGGGCCCTGAGATCATGACCTGACCTGAAATCAAGACTTGGAAACTCAAACGACTGAGCCACCCAGGGGCCCCCGAATACACCTATTTCTGAAAATGCTTTACCCTAGTTTATATAATTAGAGGTTTCTTCCTGCTATAGTATTCTGATTTCATGATATGCTATGCTATTTTCCATTTAACAGAGGATAATTCATTAAGTCAAAGGCATTAATATCTAATTACAGAATTTCAGGCATGAGTGATTCAGGTGGAAGCTTTACTAAGGACGGAAGAACCTTCCTTGCATTGTTAGAATGATACTATGATGGTACTCAGCTTCTTTTGCCTATTCATAAAGCCAACCTTAGTTCTAGGTCTAGTTCAACTAGACTTCATACTCAATAATTGCACTCCCCTCCACCTAAATGCTTTTGCCCCCTACATCTAAGAAAATTGCTGGCTCACCTATCTCTCTGACATGATAATTTGAGAAATTTTAAGGAACTAAAAGACTTAAAACAGCAATGGTAGTTAGAAAGCAAAAGGATCAATAGTTGTTGACTCAGGCTTTCCCATCAGATGACATATGTTCCCATCTAGAGGACATATGATGAATTGGCATGAAAATTTTCAGAAGACTGCAAAATAGTATTCCTAACTGCTACAGTCAAAGACTATCAGAGATTTTCAGGAATTCAACACCTTGAAGAGTAATCCGAGTTAAATAATTAGCTATTAAGGGCTCCTGGGTGTCTCAGTAGGTTAAGAGTCTGCCTTCGGCTCAGGTCATGGACCCGCCGTCCTGGGATCGAGTCCCACATCGGGCTCCCTGCTCGGCGGGGAGTCTGCTTCTCCCTCTCCCTCTGCCTGCCGCTCCCCCTGCTTGTGCACTCTCTCTCTCTCTCTCTCTCTGTCAAATAAATAAATAAAATCTTTAAAAAAATAATTAGCTATTAAGTAAAAATTTTAGGAAAATTGATGCAAATTAAGGATAAAGAACAGTGTACATTGGGCCTAAAGTAAAAGACAAAAGCCAACTGATAGATGAAAACCGGAAATAGAAGAGAAAAATTGAACAGTAATCCTGATACAGAAGAAGTAGTGGTAACTATAAACTAAATGCACGTCAAATTTTCCCATCTATTACCAAGTTATAGCGCTAAAGGTACATTTGTTCCTGTTCCTTAACTCCTACTCCAATTCGTTGAAATATCACTGAGAGAGAAAAGTTTTTATAAAAATAATCTCCTATTATCATTATTTTGTTTGGTTTTATTCTCCTGGAACAGCAGCCTATTCCCAAAAGTTACGCTTTTGGAAGAAAACCCTGTCTCGCAATGAACTTAGATATAGTTATTTTCCCTCAGGTTTCCTTGATCTTGGTCTCCCAGAGGGAAAATTTACTTTTGAGGTGAAAATAAAACTTATTATGTACATGGAGCCAAAGACAATTGTGCTAAAATTATGAAAGACTTACTCTTATCTAGATTTACCCCAAATGTGCTAGTAAATTACAGTGAAGTATGAGAAAAATGCAAAAGGCATGTTCTAACGTTCCATTTAAGGAAATTGGGTTAGACAGTATTTCCAAACATTAATGGAAGATATAAAAATCAGACACTGCTTAAAACGATAAAGTAAATAAATTAAAAATAGAAAATCAAGTTAGTTTTCTATTCATCTGGAGCAAAATGCCGAAGGAAGCCAACATCCTCAAGGATTAAATGTAAATTTTGGAGCACCTGGGTGGCTCAGTCGGTTAAGCGTCTGCCGTAGGCCCTGGTCATGACCCAGGGTCCTGGGATCGAGTCCTGAACCGGGCTCCCTGCTCAGCAGGGAGTCTGCTTGTCCCTGTGCCCCTCCCCCTGCTCGTGCTTTCTCTCTCTCTCAAATAAATGAATAAATAAAATCTTTAAAAAAAGGATTAAATGTAAATTTAAAGTTTTTGAATTTTTCCCAGGTGTACAGGCATGGGATTTGCTATTGCCACTCGCCCTTTTTACATATGATCATGAGAGAAAAAGACAAATGTGGAAATTTTTTAAGCAGAAAATAACTCATTTTATTAGCAAATGAGTACTAGTCACTAGTGATCCTGAATGGAGGGCCGGGTCATCATTCGGGAAACGAGCACACACGCTGCATATTACTCTTGAAAGGGCCTCTTTATGATCTTGAAAGACAAAATAATTTGAAGAATTGTTGGAAGCAAGGTAAGTGTTAAAGCTGGTAAAGCAGAACAGCAATTCCACCCAAAACAGAATAAAGTGGGTGATTAAACCAGAAAATTTAGAGGTTGATAAATACTAAAACTGAACATGCACATTGTAATTTAAATCAGTGTTGGCTTGTAGCCTTTGGAATCAGACATTACTTTATGGCCCATCTCATATTCAATGGAGTCCCTTTTTCGTGATTTCCTTAGGATCAAACCCCTCAGATTTACCTTCAAAGGGATGGTTTATCTTTAAAATGAAGGCTTTTCTATAAATAAATCCCATTAAAGTGGGCCCAAGATGAACATGTCCTATTCTCAAAGTTTATTCATATATATATATATATATATATATATACACACACACACATATGTTTATTCATATATATATATTCATATATATATATATATATATATGAATATATATATATATAGCAAGAGCCCAGGGCATGCGAGAAACACAGATATACGCTAGTTAGGAAGTATTTTTCTCCTTTCGATTTCACCTCGCTGGTATGTCTACCTCTCCCATAAAGCAGAGGAGATATTTGTTTGAGGAGAAAGAACACAGTGGAAAGATGATGATAGAAGGATGGAGAACCACAGCTCCACTCTATGAGCTAATCAGAAGATTCAGCATTATCCACCACAGGTAAATTAGCCTGAAAAAAGATGGGAACCAGAAGTGTGGGAACTTAGGCTCTCAGACAGGGTCCTGCTGGTGCTCCCACTGTGTTAATGTTTAACCAAAGAACGAATTCAAGAGAAATTGCAAATTCTAGTAGGTACAGTCACAGACCTTTTCCCTTGGTAACATTCTCTGGTCTGTTTTGGTCTATGATCAAATAAAGTAACAGATTCAAAGCGCCAAGTTCCTCAACACCTGATGCATGTATAGATACTGCTCACTGAAGGGATGCTGCTGACATCTTTCTGCAACTCTGATACTTACAAACAGAGCCCACATCTCCGAGGGGAGAAGGATAGAAATTACATGTATGTTGAGTGGAATGAGGAGAAAGGTTAGGTCATTTAAGTATTTCATAACCATTTCTCTACTTCTCTTCTCACTTTCTCTCATACAGGCTCTCTGGGTGCTGGTTTCGGAGTGACGGACCAGAAGGGCAGTCAGCGAAGGACCCACTGTCCAAGCAAAGGCCTGTGATCCAGCAGAGAGAAAAACAAGATGCTCTGGCTGCCACTGAAGGGATGACTCCACAGCCAGCATCGATCAGAGCAGACTTGCGGATTAATGGCACAGACCCTTAAAAGCTGTTCTTAGTGGATGTAAAGTATCAAATTTTACTCTATTTCACATAATATTTTATTTTAAATTTTACATAACTGTCCATAAGGTTTTTCCACACCAGACATTATGTGGAAAATCTCCCTTTTACGTAACTGATCCTAGGAGTTTGTCAATAATCATAGTGACATGTGAAGTGGGACTGGAAGACTAATACAGTCATGTGCAAAAAAACACAAAAAACAAAAGACAGGCACTGCATTATTCTTAAAACAGTTATGTCTGACTTAATTTAAATGTACAGATAAATCATGCAACTGTAGCTTTAACATTTTCAGGCCCCAAGAATATCCAGATAATTAAGCTTAGGGGCAAGGTAGTTGGTATGAGTTGGTATGATAGTTAAAGGAAGGGCCACTGAAGAATTGTTCTTGGGCACATTCCTTATATGTGTAGGTCTATTCTGCTTCTCTCTAGTGCCAACTAGTCATTCTGGACAGGGAAAACCAGAGCAGTTACCAGTGGTCAAAGGGCCATTCCATATCATTGTTTTCATGTCTCCCAAACTAAAAGTTAAAATAGGAGTATCTTCCTACAATCACATGGCAATTTTGGTTTTAGAAGAGAAAGAGGAAATTGAAAAGTTGGAAATTTATGTAAAAGTCCAATTTGTGAGATTGAGGAAAGCTCTGTGTGTTTTGGAAACTTTCTAGATACATGCAATTAGTTCATTCTAAATAATGTCAAAATTTCCTTATAAAAAGGAAAAACATCACTGGTGTCTTCTTGGGTTTTTTTGTTTTCATTTTTTCTTTTTTTGAAAAACACTGTTAATTTGAAAAATAAAACTTACTTTAAGGAAAAATTATGAGAGCCCTTTTTTCTACTTCGCATAGTAAGGTTTGTATAACACATTAAACAATAAAACATGTAACATTCCTTACATGTTTGGCTGTGTGATTGCCTAGCACACTATATTGACTTTTTTTCAACCCAGTAGAATTGGATGCCTATTCTTATTCACAAAATCTAAACTGCATAAATTAGATTTCTCTTGATGAACACAGAATTGGACTCATCATCTGGGGTTGCCTCAAACAGCTTTACAATTTAGTTATGACTTAGTTATAGACGTGGGGTGGTGGTGGGGGTAGAAAGTCATAGAGTAATATCAATATATTTCTAAGGTTGTAAATTTATTGAAGTAGCAAGTAACAATGGGAGCCTCAAAAGTCAGAATCTTATAGCAATGCTAAATTGTAAATTATTACAGAAGTCGTATTTTTAGGAGTTAAACTTTGAACATAAGCTTATTACCTGCTAGGTGTAATGTAGGTGAATTCCTGTACCTAGAGGGCCCTTAACTTTTGAACTTCCTGGCACTTAAGAAGAAGAAAAAAGCAAACCCAAACCAACCAACCAACCAACCAAACAAACTTTCTCCTTGGAAGGAACATAAATTAAGATCCAAAAAATGTATTATTTAATTCTTCTCTTTATTAATATGTATATTGAATATTATGCCACATGTTTGTGCTAAAATGCCATTTGAAATCAGTATTAAAATAATTATATAAAAGGAATACTTCTCTTAAGACATAAGGATGTGATGATATAAATTATATTAATATATTTCTGAGACACTGCGATGACCTGTCTAGTCCTTATTTTTCTGCATACGTTCAGCTTGACTTACTTCCTGGTTCTTAATTATAGCCACTGAAATATATATTCCCAATAAGGTAAAGGTGTCACTTACTGAAATTAAAAGAGATCCAAACGTATACCCTGTTCTTGGTTACATGTGATCGGCTGCCTAATGTTAATTAATGAATTAGACTGACTCGCCTTGAAATGACTTACTGTTTGAATTTTGTGGAAATCCGGGCAAGGAAGATGGACCGTTCATTCCAGGGAGAAGAACCGGAGGGAGGCCGGGGAGTCCTGGATAGGATGCCGGCAGACTGATGCCATGGAGGGAGCTGCCGTCCATCATGCTTGGCTGCTGTACCGCTAAGCCCAGCACGTCTGAGGCTTTCTTTATACGGTCAAGTTCTTGCTGTGCCATCAGCTGTCGAACGGTGGTCGGAGCCAAGTAATCTTTCTCCCGATCAAGCTGGCTCCCGACGGTCTCCCTCACTTTTGAAATGTGCTGTTTGGAGAAAATATGATCTCTGATGGACAAGCGGGCAGAGTACTTCACCCCGCAGAGGGTACACTCTGGTTTGGTGCCTTCTGTTCCACTTTGATTAATCATGAAAGGCTTCCCTATGTTAATTTTAAATTTCTTTTCCTTTGCCCTTGCATTTTGGAACCACACCTGGACCACGCGTTTGGGCAGACCGATCTCATTCCCTAGCATTTCACATTCTTGCATGGTTGGAGTTCGGTAGTCACTGAAGCAAGCCTTGAGAACCTTGAGTTGAAGGTTGCTCATCTGGGTTCTGAAACGCTTGTGACCTGGTCGATCGTTGCTTTTGGATTTAAAAGGATTGCTGGATCCAAAGGGATTTGGCGAACTCGGGTCAGCGATGCTGGATGATTCACTGCGGTCAGCGTTGTCATCGGGGTCGTCCGTGATATAAAAGCTTTGGTCGTGGTCGCCGTCTTTATCGCTGAAGTGTATGGAGGGGCTGGTGAGAGAGAAGAGAAATTTTTCATCGCAAACCTCCGTGGTGGGTGTGGTTGCGGGTTTTGGCAAAGCGTCGAGAGTTTTGGGCTCCTTGGGAGATAAGGCCGGCTTCACGTCTCCGGAACCTGCCGTGGTGCTTTCCATCTCAGCATTGCCCTCATCCCCTGTGGTGGCGTCACTGATAGCTGTATTAATGGACGAAGTCTCATCGAAATCCGTTTTATTTTGATCATACCCCGCCTCGGCGGGAGGGGCATTTAAGTTCTCTACATCCTCAGAACATTCTGCTTTAAAAGAAGACGGGCTTAAAAGGTTCTTGGGCGACAGCTCTGCTGTTTTACTAACGGGTGTTGACACTGTAGAAGCCAACTCATTCTCACTTGATAGGTCAATTTTAGTTAAGGGCAAAGATGGGTAGTCAAAATAAATGTATTTCTGAGGGCTCTCTCCCCCGTCTTCGGTTGATACGAGAGGGCTCGGAGGCAAGCTGTAACCTGCCTGCTTGCCTTCATTCCAGTGCCTAGAGCGGAGGTGGCTTTCTAAGGCCGACTTCGCCTTGAACAGGGCTCGGCAAAAAGGACACCGTTTATGGGACTGCGCCGGGCCCACCGCCCGGAACTGGCCTTTCCTTTCTCGAGCTCGCGTATTCTGGAACCAGACTTGCACGACTCTTTTTTTCAGCCCCACTTCGCGTGCAATGTGGTCAAGCATTTTTCTGGTCGGGTTGGAATCCAGCAAGTATTTTTCATAGAGTATTTCCAGTTGTTCCGGGGTGATGGTGGTTCTCAGGCGCTTATCGCGGTGCTGGTCCTCCCCACTGTTCCCTCCCTCCTTTTCACTGCACGCGTTGTCTTCTTTGTCGTCCATTTTCCGCTTGAGGGAAGCAGCGACCGTCGTGGGCGCCGAGGTGTGGGAGGGACCGGTCTGCGGCGGCATTTGCGTGAGAGACCCGCTCAGCAGCTGTCCGGTCATCAGGGGGTTGTTGGGGTCGAATATCATGTAGGGCATATCCATGGGCCTTTCCAAGAATGGAGAGTGAAGGAATTGGTTTTGAGCAGCAAGGAAGTGCATGTGCTGGTGCTCCTGCCAGAGTTCCAGAGTCGGGAAGGCCACCGTACACTGATCACATTGGTATTGTAGTAACTGTGGAGGTAGACTGTTCTGGAGAGAAGTCATGGAAATCTGCAGCGGGCTGGAAGGGACCGGGGTTTGAGAGGCCGAGGGAGGCCTTCCGACGAGCGGGGGCTGTTTTGGTGGCTGGGGCTGCGGCGGAGCTGCCGAGGCCTGGGGTGGGTCTGAGGAAGTCGATGCTAATGGCAGGGCTGGTTTGGCGCCCTGAGGAGGGGGTGTGGGGTCACTCTGCTTTGGCTTTTCTGTGGGATATTCAGGTTTTGGAGACGTCTTCTCGAGTTCTGGCTTGGGGGACGGGATCAGGGGGGTACTAGTCCCCGAGCCAGAGCTTGCTGCGGGGGCAGCCGTGCTTTTGGCGACATCTGTCTGGCCAGACACGGTGCAGTGCTTATACACGACTTGGTCGGTGGCGTCCATGGAGTCTTCGGTTTGGCTCTCATCCTGGGCATCGTCGTCTTCATCCTTGTAACACTGCTTTTTCTGATGTGTGATCAAGTCAAAGATCCTGGGGAAAACCACATTGCACTTTTTACACTGGTACTGCATGTTGCTCGTTCGAATATACCGCTCATTAGTGAGTTCTCTTTTTTCATTATCTTTAGTTTCTGCTTGATTCTCGTAACTCTTCCGTGCTTTCTGACGAGCGTTCTGGAACCACACAACAATAACCCGGGTGGGCAGGTTGAGAACCGTGGAAAGTTGTTCTATTTCATCATCTTTTGGGTAAGCGTTGGTGTCAAAAAAGTCTTGCAGAACCCGAAGCTGGTAGTCAGTAAATCTCGTTCTAGAAGACCTTTTGCTGAATGACGCATCCGATTTGTAATGTTCTAAAGAGGAGGGCTGTGGATCAATCCTGATGTCTTCCAAAACAGTTATGGGAGGGTTACTGAAGTTGTACGGGGAATCCTTATTCCTCTGTCGTTCCTTAAAAAGCGTATTTCGAAACCAGTGCTTGATAACTTTTTGAGAGAGGCCAGACTTCTCCGCCATTTCTTGGATCTGTTCTTCGCTTGGAGAGTTATTGATGTCAAAATAAGCCCTCAGGATTTTCAGTTGGTCGTCTGTGATTCTCGTCCGCGGGCGTTTGAACTGAGAATGCCTTAGGAAGTTGGGATCTAATCCGAGCTGTTGCTGGCAGAGCTGAGTGAGGTCCGCAGACAGAGTGTCCATCTGGGGCAGCTGCAGGGCGAGCTGGGGAGGAAGTGCAGGGTGCTGCACGGGCTGCATCATAATGGAAGGAAAGAGCGGAAGGTCAAGAGAAACAGGCAGCTGGACCTGCGGGGGAGCAGACGGGGGAGGAGGCGGGGGAGGAGGCGGGGGAGGAGGTGGTGGCGGCGGTGGGGGTGTGGGTGGTGGCGCTTGTAGAGGAGTAGAAACCGTGCTTGGGATTTTTACAGGACCCAAGGAGGAAGGCTGTGGAGGAGCTGGAGGCAGAGGGGGAGGTGGCGGTGGTGGAGGTGGAGTTTCTGGTGAAGGTGGTGAAATTGGATAAAGCTTGTCATAGGCCTCCCTGTATTGCCGAGCAAATTTTTCTAGTGCTCCATATGGAAAAAATTGCCCATGGACATGTTCTTGGTGACTCTTTAAGATAAGGACATTGGAAAACAATTTACCACACGTTCCGCATTCCAGTTTATCAGTGTTTTCACCTTCACCGCTCTTGCCCTTCTTCTGGACCTTCTGCCTGTTTTCGTTATACTGAATGACCAGTTCAAAACCAAAGTTTTCCAGTAAAGCCTTGGCTGCATTTCCTCTGGCCCCCGAAGCTATTCGGGGTGGCGGGATGCACGGTTCCAAGGATTTCTGCTTCTTCGTATCTTTGCCTTCCTTGAGTCCTTCACCTTCGCTTGTACACTCTTGCTTTGGCTTTTCTTGCTTTTCCGCAATCTCTTCTGCCTCCTTGTAAGATGGCACGTCCTTCGTGATGGGGCATTCGGTGCTGGCTATGTTCGTCTGCTCTTGTTTCAATAACTTGCTCGCGGCCTGTGGCTGCGGGGGCTGTGGGGGCTGTTTCTGGGGCTGCAGTGGGGGCTGTGGGGCCTGGTACTGTTGTGCTTGTTGCTGTAGTATCTGGAGTTGAGTCTGGCCAACGTGATGCTGGGTTTGAATCTGCTGCTTCAAGTCTTCAAGCAAGGATCCAGCCATTCCTGTCATGCCAGGCATACCAAATGTGGCCGAGCCCGGCAAGCCCAAATCCGGCCCCAGGCTGAACTCCGTCCCAGGGATGTAGAACGGAAAGAGAAACTGAGGCTGCTGGAACTGCAACAGTGCTTCCGGGGTCACAGGGAAATGAGGCAAAAAGGCTGGGTTTAGAAACTGAGGCTGAAAGAACGCAGCTTGCTGCTGTAACTCGTGCTGGAGTTGCATCTGGATTTGTGCTGGTGACTGCAGCGGGTGATGTGGAGGCTGAGCGGAGAGTAATTCCGGACTTTGCTTTTTATTTAATTCTTTGGCATCTAAGTGGGTGTCCTTGCTGCCGACTGTCGCTAAGCTCATGGAATCTAACATCCCCTGGCCAGGGCTACTGTTGGCTGCCAGGCTGTGCCCACCGGCCGCGTGGCCACTGGGCTCCAGCTTGGCAGCCCGCGCCTTGGTCTGATGGAGCACGGACCTCATGTGGATTTCCAACGTCGAGCTTTGGCTGTACGCAACATTGCAGATGCTGCACTTGTAGGGTTTGTTGTCTGTGCTGCTGTTGGTTTCTTGGGGAACAGGGCTGGAGGCTTCCTGCAAAACCTTTTTCAACTTATGCAGATGAGAAACTGAATTATAATGGACCAAGAGAATGTTCTTTTGGGTGAACGACTCTTTACACACTGTACACTTATATGGGCGCGATGGGTCGAGGAATTTTTCCATCGTAAAATTTGGCCCTTTTCTGAAAGGTAAGGTCCGCTTTGGTTCAGAGCCCATGTCGTCTGGAATAGAGCTACTATCGCTTCCTGCAGGACTTGCCTTCCCTTCGTGGTCCACCTCATACTCTCTCTCCATTTCCTGCTCTAGCGCGTGGTCGTCCTGCACCAGAGTTTCACTCTCTGCCCAAAGTTCGCCATTCACGGGCAAGGAGGCATACAGCTGTTGAAGTTCGGCTTCACTCAGTTCGGGGTGGCCTGCTTCCAAGTGTTTTTTTAAAGCCTGGAATGTACGGAAACTACGCTGGCAGAGATTACACATCGTCGCGGCCCGAATCGCATGATACTGGGAATGTATCTGAAGCTTCTGCATCGTCTTAAAAGCCAAGCTGCAGTGGTTACAGCGATACTTATAAACATGGCGGTCCGACACAGAGAGGGGTTGCCTTTTTTGCTGCTCGCTTAAGTGATCCTGTAGAGTGTCAGGGAGTTTCACATCCTTACTGCTATTTTTATTCCATTCTGACACTTCCATGGGTTCTTTTGTTGGTTTCTGCTCCTCACTCTTTATTTCCACGCTAGCCTTTGAATCCTCAAGACCTGCCATACTTTTGTCGTCCACTGGACTTTCGCCTGTGTAGAAGAAAGCACAAATATGTCGCTTACAGGGAAGAAAGCCTACTGCTTAAATGCCAATAAATGTAGTAAGTAGGAACCTCTAAAGATTTCTGCTTAATCGAGTCTTTTTTTTTTTTTTTTTTTAAGTAGGCTCCATGCCCAGCGTGGAGCCCAATGCGAGGCTTGAACTCAGGACCTGTGATCAAGAGTCAGACACTTAATGGGCTGAGCCACCCAGGCACCCCTAATTGAGTCTCTGAAGAAATACTTATCGAGCAACTACTCTGTGCCAAGCACTGTACTGGGTGCTGGGGATGTAAAGGTGAATAAGAAATCACCCCTGACCTCAAGGAATTCCAGGATAGGAAAAAAAGCAAGCTCAAGGTAGTTATAGTATGTTGCCGTCAGCATGATACCAAGGGCCATGACCTCAGTGTTCAGGAATTAGAACACACAGAACATTCTTGGTCATTGACATTTAGGTCTCCGAGGAGCAGTTACAGAGAACCAGATACTAAATGTGCTTTGCAAAATGCAGCTCTTGGAAACACCACAGTTTTTTCCCTCCATGCTTTTTATAAAAACAAAACAAAAAACTTTGGTAGTCATAATCCTGGAACATCACCATGCATGCGAGCCCCCTGAGCGTGTTTTCCGCAGATCCTGCGCCCAGGCTGGCGTACCTGAATATTTCCCAGATCCCTCAGCTGTGATGGCCGCAGGTGTGTCCCGCTCCGATTTCTCCGAGGCGGCCGCTGGGAGTAGCAAACTGTTGGGCATCATCACATCAGGCACAGGCACCTATGAGAACCGAAGGGGTTCGTGTCACATGGAGCCCAGAAATCAGACTCCATCACATTTGTCACTGGGCAGTAGCCTATCCCACTTCCCTTCTCCCAAAAGAAGGGGGGGGGCGGCATTTTGTGGATCTTACAGGCCAAGGCTATGCCTTCGAATTTTAGATCGACGCTGTTGCAATGCTGCATTCCTTTCTTTTTTAAAAAACACGATTTGAAGGTTTTTGTCGGCCTATTTTTTTTATAATGACAATCAGGAAAGTTTGAAACGTAACGTGCCCACAGGAGTCATTTAATTAACATTACAGATGCAGAAGTAAGACAGCAAAGCATGTTACTGAATAAGCTATGCCTCGTATCATATTTTCTTTCTCCGTAAGCAAAAGAGACGACAAATAAATGGGCCTCGGTTGTGATTTCTAGAACACAGTCTGTAAGAGAGCTTTAAGTAGTCAGAAAAAAATAAATTTCTCAACCAATAATTACAGATTTCGTGTTGATACTTTTAGAGAGATCGTGTCACACCCGCAGCAACATTTGGGCTCCTTACTGTCATAAGCAGCTTCTCCACACAATCCGGAGACACGCTGTGCAAATGCGTCAGATGCAGCTGGAGGTGCATTTTGTTGCTGAGGACGTCCTGGCAGAGGGGACAGCAGATGACGGGCTGCACCGAGTGCTGTGACAGGACATGCATCTGGATACGACTTTGGTCCCTACTATTGTAGTTACAATAAGGACACTGAAAGAACTGGAGAACATGGAATAAACATGGCCGCCGTTAGTGGATGGGCTCGGATGACTTCAGAACATGAGAAGTAACACCAAGAACTAACTGTACTGCTGATCACAATGTCTACATACGTTTCAACAGCATGAACTCGTTTGGGGCTCTAAAACTATCAGGAGCAATAACAACAACAACAACAACAATAAAAACAGGTGTACACAGCAAAGGGAAAAAAACATTTTTACCTGTTCGTGACAGAATTTATTGTCCTCTGTAGGTTTTGATCTTTTTGTTGCAACATCCTCTTCTTTTGCCAGCAGGAGTGGCTGGGTCCCCCCTCCCACACTGACTTTTAGCTCCTTTTCTGGTGTGATTATTCCTGATTCCCAAAAAAGAATAGAACACCTCAATTTTAAAAGACTCACAACATCAAATTCCGAAAAATTGTATGTTTTTCGAATAGCTCTGACTCTAAATCCACGGAATCATAAAAATGACTGGACAAACACTTTTAAATGATGCGAATCTCAAAAGGCAAAAAGCACACTTCTTTTTATCTACTAAGTGGGCTTTATAAATATCTTTTAAAATGTACTCCTGTCTCATGTTTAGATAACCCTAGGTGACCTTGAAAGATTCATCCATAACACATGCTCTCTGGTGTCTCAGAATGCCTTTATCACATTAAAGCTAATCTACTCCCATTCACAAATGCTAACTTAGGAAATAGTTACTTTTACTAATGTTTAATTACTTACCTCTTTTCTAAAATTCTTGGACGCTGAACACATTTCAAAAATACCAAGACGAACTGACTAGTTGTAATTCAGAAATAAAAATAATATTTTTACGTGGTGAATACAGGATTTTAAAAATTTACTATACGTTCCATATCTGTCACTGCTTTTTGTGATTTGCACTTTATTTTAGATGTTTCAGCAGTTGGCTGTACACATAACATTATGGTCCAAACCTCAAGAAGACAATTGTTTTATGAGGTTAATCCGAATATTTGGTGTTAAAGACGGTTTAGAATTTTGCCTAGATGAGCAATGTAATGAGCAGAAGCGTCACACGCATCAAAGAAAAGAGTGCAATTCTAATTTCCCAATCTAACAGAAAATTCTTTCCAGCATCAATTTTCCCGATAATCTCCTCTGTGAGGCTGGATATTACAGCGACATTGGGTAGGCATGTCACATACATCTCACGACAAACACAAAACCTCATTTACCATCCATTCCAATCTCATCATAGCGCAGCATCATCTGACCTTTTTTCTGCTGTTTATTATGAGTATTTCTAATTTTAACTTTCAATTTTCACCATCTTCCAGTCAATTTGCAACTAAATTATTTCCAGGGTGAGGACACTATCACTGGACAACTGGGTGCAAATACATCTTGAAATGCAATGAAGCTAAACCATTGATTGCTATCAGACTCCGCGTAAATATAGAGTCTAGGCGTAATCTGATTGTATGCTGTGCATGATTTATCTTGATTTTTTTTTTCAATCCACATACGGTTCATATAAATGAACAAATTGCACCTTATTGCAGAATAACCCAGTTTTAATTTAAAAATAAGGTCAAGGATGTTATGGAAACAAAGTAAAAATGAACCAAAAAATATGCTCTTTTTCTGTCCTGAATAGAGATGCCTGTTTTCTACCATATAAATAATTTTAGGAATTTCAAATTCAGAAAGAAATTTAAAAGTAAGAGTGACTCTGAGGAGACCAAAATTAAAATAGAATTTTAATGACACGATGACAATAATTTTATCCCCTTGAGGTTTGTGGTTAGGTACAGAATTAGTGCTATGCCTTCAACAAATTACACTGCTATTGATTTCTAGATTTATAAACACTAGATTTTATTTGAATTAGTACATTTGTCCTATATATACACATGCCTTGGAGAAATTTAGATTCTTTGTAAATATTTGAAAAAATAATTTATCATATTTGTATTTGAATGAACTTAAATTTGAGATGGACTGAAGAATTTCATTACATTTATTAAGCAATATCCAAGTATTTGGTATCCAAAAGATAGTTCAAAACAGGAATGTGTATCTCATACTTAATTCTAGCATCAAAAAATATGTTTTTTCTTCTCAAAACAAAACATCCTTTGTGCTATTGTCTTAATAGTGTTAAAAATAAACATTTAGGAAGACAATATGCCATACAGTATTCTGCAAATAAAATGTACTCCCTCCGGTGTCAGATCAAGTTCTATAAAATGATTGTCATTTAAATCAGCAAACGTCTATCGGTTGCTTTTCCCTGTGAAACTGAAAGATGTTTCTTAAAAAGTTGCCCATTAGTGAGTAAGACTATGTTCCCTTAAGAGAATAATACTATGTCATATCCCCTTATCATTCTTTTGTGTACATGGTAGAATTAGACGTGACCAAATAATAAGTTGGTCCAATTCCCCATGCTATCAAAAACTGTCACACACAAGTTAAAAGATAATTTCCATGACTCTGATTGCTTGCAGGCCCTATGGAACATTAGATATAGAATAAACCTTCCATAAACTTCTAAATCTATTAAATTTATAGCTATGGCCTTATTTTCATAAGCATATATATTCTAATGTTGGTACTATAAAGGATCAAAAAACATTGCTTTCGAGGTTTGAAACATTTTACTTAGACTATGTTAGAGATTGGTGTAAATATTTGGTATAATTAATCCATGTTCTTATTTTTACCCTTATTAATATTCATCAACAATATGCTTGTTTTTTAATTTAGGGACCTTCCACATTGCATCGAGGAAGTAAAGAGTTCAATTTTAGGGTCATTATTTCATAGCCACTGCCGTAACTGTTGGCTAGAGTAGTCCACCCAATATATGTGTCAACTTCAATATTTTTTGGCTAATTAACTTAGTTAATTAAACCATGATCTTAATGCAAGCTAGGGGCTTCCTAAAGATCATCTTATTTTAAATTAAAAAGAAGTTATAAATAAGGGCTAGCTCCCCTCCCACCCCACTCAGTTGTAGCTAGGCACCCAGAAGCAGATGCCATTGATAAGAAGAAGCAGAGGAAGCTGAGATGCAATAACATAACAAAAACAGACTCCTGAGGATAAGGCAGGTCATCAGAACTTCTTGCAAAAATGATGGAAGTTACATTTTATGCACTCATGCCTTTCTACTCAACCTGGTGCTATCTCAAGGATAATGGCCTACTCAATAAATTATAGGGCATCAATTCTGGGATCTTTTTCTGAATTGTCTTATCCTAGAACTACACTAAATAGCGACCTGTCAATTTTGGAAAGTTTTGATTAAGTTTTGTGGTTACTCACAGTTTATGACCGCAACTTTATTTGAAGTAAACCCTACTTGTTACCCTAGACAAAATTTTGAAATGAGAGCACAATTCATTTTGTGTTATTAAGACCTCCCGATATTCTCAAAAAACAATGCCATTTTAATGCACTTTAACTAAAAAATGAAATCTAATTACAAATAAGCACTGCCAAATAGATGAGCCAATGATTATCTGTTAGTTATGGGATTACTTAGCTTGCATGAGATTGCTAATATAAAAATGACATAATTCATTTCAATTCAGATGCTGCCTACTTAATACTTTCCAATCCCTAAAATACGGAAGGTTGTAAGGTGGTTTATACTCATAATAAGCGAGGAAAATCCAATAACACATATGTACTCAAAGCAAATCTGGGGGAAAAAAAACAATAAAACAAAAAACTGAGTTATTATCTATCAATCAATGTATTTGATAAAGTTTGAATACTACAAAACTTGAATATAACAGAGGATGTTATTCAACTACAAATAAGTCTAAATTATAATTACTGGTACAGTATTCTTTCTAATGAGACTAGAATGAAAGGATAATTTTAATTGCAATAATGAAGGTTAATTTCCATCTTTGCTCATGTTTACTCCCTTATTAAAAAGTGGTCCCCTTAGCCACGGCAGAGACATATTACATTTTCAATGCAAATGTATTAATCTGGATAAACTCTATATTAATTCTTGTACTGCACAGAGCTATAATTTGGATTATAATTAATCTAAAGTGGCACTAGATTTAAATGACAATATAAATGAGGCATTAGGAGGCTTTTCTATTATGAATGAATATTCAACAAATATAACTTGCATATTGCCAAGTCTCATTTTGAAAGCTGCAGTCCTAGAGATTAATGTCAGCAACCCAGCACAACAGCTTACACAAACACAGTCTTCCTAAGGTGTGTTAATTCCTTCCTGTCTAAAAAAATTCTGTGTTAAAGTGGGGTCACACTGTTTTCCCATCCAACACTTTACAAAAGTGGTTCATGTATGAGTTTGCTGTTATTTTTTGACATTTATAACTGACATAAGGAAAAAAAAACAGTATAGACATAAGTGGTTATTCAATCGTTAGAAATATTTACAAGGGAAAAAAAATCCACGCGATAATTTTTTCACCTAATCAGATTCAATTTAGAAAGTGGAAAACTTTGTTACAAGTTTGTGGTAGTTGTCAGTTAACAAGAGCCGTTTTGAAGTCTAAGAGGTTTCAGGGCTAAATATTTGCATCTCAGTAATTGCTTTTAGTGGGTGCATAAATCCCATTTTCATTTCTACAGATACACCTGGGGAGGCATTTCTGCAGGAATAAAAAATTGTTTTAAACAATTAACATTACACAATGTTCTGTATTCTCTCAGAAGCTCAAGCCCTGTCTAGATGGTACAATTAGGCACCCAAGAAAGCACAATAACTCATCAGGCCATTAGGGAGTGATTGAGCCCGTTATTTATATAGAGTGGTAAACAGTGCTGGTGGACATACAGCCCCTGCATCTGTGGTATGTTCCAAATAAGACTCCTTCCTCAACGGTAAGATTGGATCCATTTTCAAGAGATTCCCAGAATCCATTCTTTGGAAGGCATTAGATATTTAAAACCAAGCGTAACGTCATATGCCTAGGTATTACACGAGCACTTATTTAATTACCACTAATGTGCTACCTGTGTGTTTTACACTTTCTTTTAAAGAATGGGAGGGACATGCTTTGCAATGTCTTTTGGTACGACTGTGAGAAGGACACCAATGAATGCAGACAGAAGCCTGCCCTCCCTGAAGTAGCCAAACAGCTAACCTTGATGAGGCCCATCCTAGAGAATGAATAAACTGACCACCTTGTGATTTCCAATTATTTTCAAAATGAGGTTTAGATGGCACTACCCTTGACCTTAACTGATCACTGGGTATTTCAAATCCCTCATCAGTAACCTCAGGAGCCAGTTTACTAATACATAGCTATGGCATCTTTTTTACACTGCTTTAGGCTCCATACCAACCTTAGATCCTCTTTGTTTAAGTCAAATTAGGATCATATGTTAGCCACTCGGTCCTAGACGCAAATTTACGTGGCGCTTTCTCACTGGACTCCTGAGAGAAACCCAGCATTGAACGAAATACTTTTTGAAGGGAATGCAACACTTAGGCAGAGACCGAATGACAAATTTGGGCTAATTCAGGCTTTAACAAACTTGCACGTAAAAATGATACTTTTGCACAACCCAACGTCTTCATAGTGAAACAAGCTTCTTTATATGCAGCTGTCACTGGAATTCAAGGAAAAGATAGATGAGCACCTGAAACTAATAGGCTTGAACCAGTTTCCGCACTTCTTCTGCTTCGATGAGTCCAACATAATAAAACTAGGTATAGCGTGCAGCAAAAGTAGCCAATGTAATATTCATTGCGACCATAGATTTCCATCTCATACATACAAAGCATGGATGAAGTCATATATTTGCCAAATCAAACACAGAAAAAGCCTTAGGTATCCACACCAGATGCTGGCCTAGGGTTTGTTTGTGCACAAGTAAATGTCATGACACGAAGGTTTGTTTTCAAAGACAGTAGCTTTCATTACTGGGATTTGTCTATTCTAGAAGATCAAAATTACCCAGCACCTAATCCCTTTTCAATGATATTTCCTCTTTCTTAGGCTGAATCATCTGTAAACTTTTCCACTGGACTTTGTTTGAAATGCCTCAAATAGATGCCCTTAAAAAGAGCAAATTCCTGAGTGTAAGTTGTAAAAAAGCAAGGAAAAATAACATTTATTTTTAGGGTTACATGGTTGGGGGGGGTGCATGTGACTGGATGAAAAAATTCAAGTGATATCTAATCCTGTGCTTATGAAAAATTAATATGCCATCAGAGGACTCACAAGTATAGCTAAGATTAATGAAAGGCGCTTAAAAAATTACAAGCACACAAACTGATTTGATTAAAAAATAATCTCGCTGGTCGTCCTGTAATATTCTTCAACTTATCCACATCTATTCTGTCAGATGGTTATGATTAAAAATAGGTCAATGGGAGGCTACTGATAGAAATCACATGCAAAATGCACATGCAATGAATAGTAGTGGGAATGTTCAGACAGTTTAAAATGAATAAAAGCTTTTAATAAGCTTTGGTGGGGGTGATGGAAGGGCTGATTGCAAGGCATGGGGTGGAGGAAAGAAAGGTGAAGGATGCTAGCGTCTTACCAGAATCTTTATTAGAGTTTTTGCCTTCACTATTGTCTCTCTCACTTGTGTCTTTCTCCTCCTCCTCAGCCACTGCTGCTGGCTTAGCAGCTCCTTCTGCCTCCTCACTTTGTTCTTCTGTTAAGAGAAGGAGACCTGTCAGTAGGATCGAAAACCCCAGAAGGGTGCCCACTAAAATAAACGTGACCATTTAAAAACTGTGCTATTTATGAATCATCTGCAGACATTCTACTCTGAAGAGAGAACACAAATTTATTCTCAAGTCTCTGTTAGAACCTGCTGACCGTACCAATGCAAATAGTCATCTCAAGTAACTTCTTCCACATCCATTGAGAAAATGTGCCTGTACTAAATTAAAATAGAAGAAACCACTTCCAAGATGGGTAAGCTAGAAAAGGTTTAAGAATAGGTGTAAGGCAATTCTGTCATTGTAATAGTAAAACTTCTAAACTACATGGAGCTACTGTTCCACGGCCTTGGATAGATGACAGAGCAAACCAAACTCTTGGAAAAAATTCTTAGCGAAATAATGTGAACACGACGGGTTAAACATGAGACAGGTGTTACTCCTGCCTTCAGTCCCCAGACCCCAGGGGAATTTTTTGGAATTTGTCTGAGTAGGATCTCAAAACTTCAGTTACATTGGGGGGTGTCTACGTGTGTGTGCGTGCGCGTGTGCGTGCGTGTGTGTGCGCGTGTCTGTCTTCTATAGGGGGAGCTATACAGGGCATCGGACAGCATAAGAAGGTATACTTCTTCTATGACAACCACATCATCCCACACCTCATTCACGGGTTCACACCAGCTAGATTACATGGAAATCCTCATAGTAACTCAACCCTATTTAATTATTCTGTAAATCTTAGCCATGCCGCTGCTGGTGGATTAATCTGTTTATGCAGTTAGCCTCTATGCTGGGTCTGTATAGCACTAATCCGTGAAAGGCCCACTGTTCTCTTTCATCCTGCGATCATTTGTCTCTCACTGTGCTGATGTCACATTTTAATGAATTTTTAGCAATCTGAGTAATGCCAGATAACCAGACTCGCAACTCCCCACAGCATGGCATGCTGTTTTCATTGCAGCACAAAAAATAAAAATCATATTCCCCCTGTTCAGGTAGGAATTACATAAATTAGGAGAAGAAGGTAAAATGGGATTTGAAGCACCAGGCTGCTCAATTTCATAAAATCTTTAATGACCATATAAATTAACCCTGGAAAGGCAAAAGGTCATCGACACACATTTGCATACACTCTTCTATTTGCTTTTGATAAGCAGAGCTTTTATGCTGAGAACATGATACAATTAACCCTTCAATAACCATACAAAACGCTGCTACGGACATTTTAAGTGTCAAGCATTAACTGAATATTACACACTGCATAAAATTTTCATTGCAAATGCTATAGTGATTGAAAGGGGAAATCGTGGCCCTCTCCACACCCCATGTTTTATTAATAATGTTCTGACAGCAGAATGAAATATCCACTGTCATATGTAGCAGCTGAGCACAAAAAAAAAAAAAAAAAATTGCTATTTAGTGCCTCACTTGCCAGCCTGGCTCTGCAACTGTATGAGCAGGATACAACAGAAGGGGGCAGCTCTGGGCTCAATGGGGGAAACAAGAACATTATCTGAAATAAGAGCTTGTTTCAACTGTGAGTCCTCAAAGGGCACCATACAAATCCATTGATTCCATATTTGCACTTTGCCACTGCACAAAAATGAGCTGAGGTCCGTGGTGGAGGGGGTCAGTCATCTGAGGGCTTTGGGGGAAGCTTCCCTTTCAGGCAAATACCTGTGAAATTTTTACCTTAAGAGGAGAGAATCAACACTTCTTAAGGCTCTAGCCTGCTTTCACCCCATCAGTGATAATTACTGATCAAACACAGGCCCCCTCCTCCTGGCAGGGGCCAGCCTGGGTGGGGACCATGGCCGGCTTGGTTTGGAGGGGGGAGGTGGGAAGGCTGAGGTCATGACTGGATTGGGCCGTTTCGCTGCCAAGTCCACACATGTGACGTGACATCCAGTGTCAAGCCTTCTACCTACGACAGCCCATGGCAATTACTTTTCAACTCATCCTGGGGAAGGGATGCAAGACTTCTTTGAGTAGATTTACTGGACCTTTCCCCCAGGGCTGGAAAATGAAGTGTCAGAGTGCTACCGAGTGTCCTTATCTTGAGGGGACATAAAATTGTAAGGGCTATCGCAACTCACATTAATAAAATATAGTGTGTCAGGAGAAGAACACAAAAATTATGAAGGTACTAAAAGAAAAAAAAACTACAGTATAATCTGGGTCTCATCAGACAGTTTTTGCAGGGTCTTCCTCATTTTCCAGGATGTGTTTTAAGTGTGAGAGAAATTCCCAGACATGTTCTTCTATACATCACTGTGGTGTCTGACCTCAGCCTGACCCTGGCAACAGTTTGAGAAATCTGAATGTGAACAAAGACTCTGTGTCAGCAGCAGGGAAAGATTGTGGGGTAGACTCTCCCCATCAACTTAATCGCAAACAGCAGTTCTGAGGCCATAACTTTGCTTGGCTCTTCCAAGCCACAACTCATAACCTCTCGAGGTGGATTTGCCCGCATTACCTCTGCTTCTGTGACTTTTTCCCCCTCTCTCTTTTCTGGTTCTTCCTTTGAAGTAGGCAGGCAATTAGCTCTAATGCTCAAGCAATTCAGCCCTGTTTTGTGGTTTGGAAGGCGTAAGCTGTTTATTACAGGTAGGCTCTTTGGAGCCATAGAACTTTGCAAATTTTTAATCATACAAAAAATAATCAAAGGGTAACGTATAGACACCATAAAGTTTCATACAAGGCAGAAAAAAAAAAAGCTCACTTTCATTCTTAAAGAGAGCTTTTAAAAGAAACTTGACATTCATGTAATAAAGAGACTTTAGAGTCAAGAGTATTAATGAGGAGAAACAGCTTTCTAGGAAAACTGTAGGTTGGATTTGGGGTTAAAGGAAGGGGTGTCTACATTCTAATTTTCAAATACCACATTTCCTCAACTGTAAAATGCCATAAAATGTAAGGCGCTTTATTGGAAAAAAAAAATATATATAATTAAGGTATTAATATGTAATATTAATGTATTAAAGGAATGCCTTAAAACTAAGGAAAATTCCATAAAATTCCATTCCATAAAATTGCAAAATAATGACACTAAGTTACATAAAATTCCAAAATAAAGATGCTAAAGGAGTTTTCATTTTCATCAATAGGTTTCTTCACTATTATATATAATAATAACATTGGGGCGCCTGGGTGGCTCAGTCGTTAAGCGTCTGCCTTCGGCTCAGGTCATGATCCCAGGGTCCTGGGATCGAGCCCCGCATCGGGCTCCCTGCTCGGTGGGAAGCCTGCTTCCCCCTCTCCAACTCCCCCTGCTTGTGTTCCCTCTCTCACTGTGTCTCTCTCTGTCAAATAAATAAATAAAACCTTTAAAAAAAATAAAAAAAATTTAAAAAAATAATAACATTTCATTATACTGTTGTATTCACAGTATATATATATATATATATACATTTTTTAATTATGCTTTTGCTTTATGGAATATAAAAAATACAGTATTCATATGCTAAACTTTATGACATGAATGTACTTAAGCTTAAAATGTGCATTAGGGTCCTGTAAGACTTCTCAATTTTCAAATAAATGATAATGCATTTTTATTTTTAAATGTTTCAAAATACTAGGAAGAAGACAAAATACTACTACTGTAGTCTCATATTATACAGGTGTATTACAATAACTTCCCCTAGCATTTTTATCACACCTCACATAATGATCTTATAAGTTACTCTACACATACACATAAACTATATTTAAAAGAAAGAAAGGTTTTTGAGTGACTAGCTTAGAATACTTCCACTGGAATAATAAAAAAATAATTGGAAAATCACTATTAATTTATTCTATAAAATTATACAATTTTTAAGCAAATCTACTTCAGTAATAGCCCTCTGATCTAAGCTCCAGCCAATTGTGCTTGGTTCCCATTGCTTTATTTTACAGTTGTGTTTGGGAACCCTCTGAGTTGTCTA
Organism: Leptonychotes weddellii; assembly: GCF_054177405.1. Classification (NCBI taxonomy): domain Eukaryota; kingdom Metazoa; phylum Chordata; class Mammalia; order Carnivora; family Phocidae; genus Leptonychotes; species Leptonychotes weddellii. Next base: position 119,880,191 of record NC_138372.1, on the reverse strand, counting down.
AGGAAAACACTGCATACTTTTTAAGCCCATGGAGTAATCATGTAAAGAGGAAACAGAGAATAATAACTTAAACATTTCATATATTAGTTTTAATTTTAGATATTGAGCCTCTATTCTAGACACCCGGCTTTTAAGAATTCTTTCCTGACCTCCTCCATTGTCTCTCTGTACAGACCCACCCCATCCAAATCTATCCTCCATTTGATCTACTTACATCTAACTTACCTACTTAAATCTTAAGAGCGATACCCATCACCTACAAAGAAAAAGCTCCATCTTCTGTACATGGCAAGACGACCTTCAAGATACCTGGTCCTTGTCTACCACCCCAGTCTCATCTTTCTTCCCTTCCTACCCAGCATTTAATTTCAAAAACAGTCTTCTCAAACTTTAGGGCATCAGAATTACGTGGAAGACTTGTTACAATACAAATTGCTGGACTCCACCCCGAGAGCTGCTGATTCAGTAGGTTTAAAATGTGGCCTGAGAATTCACATCTCTAAGTTCCCAGGTGATGCTATACTTCTGGTCCAAGGGCCATACTGTGTGAACCACTGTTCCAGAAACACATAACCATTATTAACGCCCTCCTCCTCCAAGATATACCATGATATTTCTTTGTCTTACCTAGAACAATTTTTTTTGCCACTGTATAACCCCCACTTTTCCTTCAAGCCGAGCTTGGGAAATATCAGTTTCATCATCCATAAAAATGGGGTTAGTAACACCTACCTCACAGGTTTGTTATAAGATAAATGAAGAAAAATCAGTCAGCACAGAGCCTAACACAAATAAGTACTAAAAAATGCTAGCTATATTATTACTAGTATCATTAATTACTTCTTTCTCCAAAAACTCTTCCCTGAATGTTGAACAAAGATTAATGTTTCTGGGTACATTTTTTTAAATTTTTAAATTAATTAATTAATTAATGATTGCTTTTATTTTCTTATGTATTGATGTCAAAAAACTTATCCTAGTGTGTGAAAACTATCTGTGTATAGCCTACTTCCCCTGATAGGTACACCTTTACAGAAAACAGTAATTATCTTGTTTATTTCTTTGCCAGAAGCACCTGGAACAGTGCATGGAATATAGAAGACAGGCAAGACTTATTAGTTGGAACACTAAATTTAATTTAGGAAGCAAAATTGTGAGAAGAAGAGGAGTCCAGAAGCTATCCCATTCTAATCCCCTTTAATAAAACTTTTTAAAAGTACTCGTTTGTTTGGTTTGATTTTGGTCTGGTTTGGGTGGTTTTGTTTGTTTGTTTGCATTTTCTCTTTCTCTACTAAATCACCTTCATTATTCAACCCTCTCCAGTCTGGCTTCCAATCAATTGCTCTTCTGAAAGTCACCAATGACTTCCACGCTGGGAAATCCAGTGGTCACTTTTTCCATCTGCATATTACTTAACCTTGCTCAACAAAAGTTACTATGCCCTTCTCCTTGAAAAAAGGTCCCTCTCTTGAATTTTATTGCATCACACTATTGTGATTTTTATCGTATGTCTCTGAAAGTTCCCTCTTATTCCCCTTTGCTGAAGCCTCCTCCATTTAAAATCTAAATATCGGAGTGTCTCCAGCATTGGTCCGAAGCCCTATTCTCTTCTCTATCTACAAAAGGAGTTTAACTTGAGGAAAAATAATAATCTGCCTAGCTGATAGCATCCAGATCCATCACTTTAAATTTTTATATCTACATTTAGATATCTAGAAAGCATATCAAACTTAATATGCCCAAATTAGAACTTCTGCCTCCCCCTCAACACAACTCACTCTGCCACCAATCTCCCCCATCTCCTTCAACTCGCCCATCTCAGTTAGTGGTACCACCACCATTGACCAAAAGCAAGAGTCCTCCTTGACTCTTCTCTTTCTCACATGCATACAATCTATCAGCAAGTTCTATTATGTCAAATTCCAAAATATTTAGTACAAACTAAATCTATTTCTTTGCATCTCCATTGCCAGTACACTTAATCTCTTACCTGGATTTTGAAATGGTCGAATAACTAGATAAGCCTTGCTCTTGCTTGCCAACAATTTATGCTGCACATCCTATAGAATCAAGCTAGTCTCCTGCTTGTACCCTGCCATACTTCCTATTTCACTTAGAATCATATACCAACTTCTTACTCTGGTTGAAATTACCAGGCCTTTGTCTACCTTTCTGACTGCACCTTATGCTACTCACCTACTCATTCACTAACCTCTCTCCGGAGACATTAGCCTTCTTTCTCTTCCGAGAACATCACCAACTTCTTTCCACCTCTACCTGGAAGGCATTTCTCCAGATTCGGGCAATTGGCTCCTTCTCATTAGTTAGGACTCAGCTGACCTGTCACTTCCTCAGGGAACTTCTCTGACCACTGCTTCTAAAAATGCTCAACACCTGTAACACGGGTGGGATTCTCAGACTTTAGTGGGAATCACATCACTTGGAGGGCTTGTTAACTACAGATTGCCAGACCCCATCCTCAGTATTTCTGATTCTGTAAATGTAGGATGGGGACCAGGAACGTGAGTTCTTACAATTCCCAGGTTGTGCTGATGCTGCTCGTACGGCAACCACACTTTGAGAAGCTCTGCTCTAGCACATTACCTCTTTTACTTCCTCCATTGTGTTCACGGCAATCTGAATAGAACTTCGTTATTTGTATAGAAATATTGTCTAAAAAAACGAGAGAAGTCATCTGTCTTATTCATGACTTACGCCCAACAGTCCCTGGCACTAATATTTTGAGTAAAATTGAGGATTCCTAGTTTTCTTACTTGGGATAACTACGTTTATAGCAGGATGGCATCAGTTAAGATGGAGAAGGAGAAGAAACAGTCTTGCAAACATGAGAAATTCCACTTGGAATCTGTTATATTGGACTTCCCTATAGAATATCTCTGTGAAAATGTCCAGAAGGCATGACAGTATCTCAATATAAAGCTTCTCAGAGACCTAGGTGAAGGTGCAGATCGCAGTGCCCTTGTTCACGAAACAATAAATAAATGTATTGGCAGGGAGTGTTTTCTTTTTTGTTTGATATTTTTGTCATAGTCTTGATATGTGGCCTATTACCTCCAAACTGATCATTAATGAAATCCTCTGATTGGGCTGTAGGTGAGGGAAGAGAACTGGTTAAATATGCTCTCCAATTCCGTAGGTGGAAAACAACATATAAAATGAAAAAGTGTTCATGAGAATGCATAGGTGAAGGTGAACTTAACTTCAAAATTTTTAAAGAGAGAAGTTCTGACTTTATACTGGAGGAATGTTTTCACTTGTAAAATGTATTTCAATTCCCCATTATGAATGCAAAGGACTTTTTATAATCTTTTTTTGGTCATATTATATAGCATAATTGTAGAAATCTGAAAATTGGGATCGAGCCAGGAATAAATGAGGTGTGTTGTGGCAACAAGGGTGAATTTCCTCTTAAATTATCTGAATATAATGCAGCTCAGGAAAGCATTGCTGCTATTTTTTTTTAATACACACACACAAACACACAGAGCACAGGGACTAGTAAATGTGTTGACATGAGTGTACAAAGTCCAATCAACTCATTAATTACCCCAAAATAACTCCACCAACTAGGTTGTTTGATTTGGGGAAACATAATATCTGGCTTTTTGACTTCTACTTTGTAACAAACTGACCACTTAGGTGAAACCTCATAGTGTATAAATGTAGATGTGAGAAATTATCCTGCAGAAGTTGCTTGTTCTTTAAGATGTTAATTTATATATGTATCCAAATATAGCATATATGTCATTTTATATTTAATTTTGCTTTTAACCTATTTGTATAAGAGATCTGATCAGATCTCATTAGAGAAGTTCTAGAGATACATTTATTACATAAATTATGAGAGTAACAAATGTAACTCACTTAGAACAAACAAAATTTTGAAAAGGAATAAGACCAATTACCTGAGGTTGCTCTCAACTGCTGCTCTGTAAGATCCTCCTCACAGGTCCTGGCTCCCAAAGAGGCAGTTTCTGCAGAGGACATTAGAGGGAAAAGTAATGAGCACACCACGTCCAGCTCTGCAGTCACAGTATCACAAGAACCCCAAATCTGACTTTCAAAGAAATAAGCACCAGCTGGAGCTCAGGTGAGACTCCAGCACAGCTTACATCCCAGTGAACAGTGGTTAGCAAAATGAGTCCAGGACGTAGTAAGCTTAGATCACATTCTCGGTCGGCAGCACACAACAAATACAACAGTACAGACAAAATATGGAAGCACGAAGACTCATTTGATTTTTACATCCTGGATATTTGGCCAGGCCTACATTATAGGAGTATGTGTTATAAGGACAATGGCACATTGCAAAAATCATGAGCATACTTTTACTTCTCTGTCACAATAGCAGAAAAGAAAAAAAAAAAAAAACACTTCAGTATTTGATAGCTGATGTGAGCGACCAAAGCAAAAAAATAAGGACCTGAGGAAACTTGAAGAATATGTCCAAGTTGTCAGTAAATTCACATCTTTATTCTCATCTTTTATTTGAGTTCCAGAGCAGAAGCACCAACAATGTCCTGGTTTGCTAAACTCAACCCCAAGCACAAATCATTATTTTCATCTATCTCCATTCTTCCATTGTGTTCCCTGTTGTGGGGGTATCTATAAAAAATGACTGGACCTCAGAAATCACCCTCAACATCTCATTCTTTCTCCACACTGAGTCATCCCATGCTGTTGATTGGATGGCAATGTCTCTTGTCATGTATGTTTCTCTATTTCTCTGTCATCTTCTCTTTACTGACAATTTCTGTAGCCTCCACAACAATCTTCCTACCTTGAATTCCTTGTTTCATCAGTCTAATCTCTCATAAAACGGCAAGAACTTTTTTTCCAGAAGACAGAATTGCCTGAGCACCACTCATGACTCCATCAGTTTCTAGGTAAGGGACCTTAGGTACATAATTTAACCTTTCTAAGCCTCAATTCCCTCCTTGGTGATATGCAGATATAATTATATAAATAATCAACAATTATAAGAGAAAAAAATACAAATAAAGGTGCAATGTGATCTAGTCTTCAAAATGAGAAAAGGCTGGATTGTATTGAGAGGTTGAAAAGATCATCACACAATTCTTACACAACCAAAGAGACTCACGTTTATCTAATATTTCTGGGCACCAGCATCTCTGGGTTGATTCTCAAGGCTTTAATTAAACAAATAATTAACCTTGAAAATAGAAGTGCACACCAAGGCACTATTATTGCATTTACTGATTGTTTTTCCTGCTATGTACAACACCTCTGGCCTCTGGTGGTAATCTATTTAAAAAGAACGATAATAAACCCTCAGTGTCTTAGTCCCAACAACAACAAAAAACATCATGGGTTGTTTTTGTTTTTTGTTTTTTAATAACCAAAACTTAGATTAGTCTTGAAACGAAGAATTCATCCTTAGTTCTTGCTTATACATCCAAATAACTTTCAAATTGATCACAGTACTGATATCCCTCCAATATGTCATTCAAGAAACCCACCTTCTTCCTCTTGGCAACCTCTTGAATCTTTATGCTTCGACCAGCGTTGTTCCTTTTACTTTGTGAATGTCTTTTTGTTCTTCTCCTGTTAAACTCCTCTTCTTCCCTCAAAACCTAAAGCAAGTGCCACCTCCTCTGTGCTCCCGTTAACAATTAGCTTATAAATATGTTTCAGCACTTATGATCTATTATGATAATTTTTTACATGGTTCATGCATATTTCCCCAATAAATTGTGAGTTCCTCAACAACTTTCCATCTTCACAGATTCTCAACCAAGAACAAAGTGAGGCATATCAAAGTCATCAGGACACTTCTATTCAAAGTGCGAATCTGGGCGCCTGGTGGCTCAGTTGGTTAAGCGACTGCCTTCGGCTCAGGTCATGATCCTGGAGTCCCGGGATTGAGTCCCACATTGGGCTCCCTGCTCAGCGGGTAGTCTGCTTCTCCCTCTGACCCTCCCCCCTCTCATGTGCTCTCTCTCTCTCTCAAATAAATAAAAAATAAAGGAAAAGTACGAATCTACGCCCTATATGCGGAAGCAGATGAATCTCAAGATGAGAATTTTATAAAAGCTTCCCAGAGCCTCAAGCCTCTAAATTCAAAGCCCGTTCAATTACACTAAACACAGATACTAATTCTGTTACATATACGGCTCTTCATCCACTTATGATGGGGTTAAGTCCCCATGAATGCATTGTAAGTTGAAAATACCTCAAGTCGAAAATGCTTTTAATACATGTAACCTACTGAACATCATAGCTTAGCCAAGCCTATATTAAACGTGCTCAGAACACTTGTATTAGCCTGCAGTTGGGCAAAATCACCTAACACAAGGCCTATTTTATAATGAAGTGTTGAAAATATCTCATGTAATTCATTGAATACTGTACTGAAAGTGAAAAACAGGATGGTTGGGTGGGCACAGGATGGTTGCAAGTTTACTGGTTGTTTACTCTCGTGAGGGCCTGGCTGATTGGGAGCTGGGGCTCGCTTCCATTGCCCAGCATGATGAAAGAGAATCTTACCACATCTGGTTAGCTGGGAAAAGATCGAAATTCAAAATTCGAAGTATGGTTTCTACTGAATGCTTACCATTTTCGACCACTGTCAAGTTGAAAAATGTTAAATTGAACCATTGTAAGCAGGAGATTATCTGTATAAATGTGTGTGAATGTGTATTAAACCATTTCTTTCACTCTTCTTTAGAAAAAAAATATAATTTATCAAAGAATGCTTATCCTTCCAAATACATGTGTGCGCGCATGCACACACACACACACACACACACACACATATTTCAATGTATCAGATACTTATTTAAACAGATATCAGGAGTATCTAAGTAAATTTGACCAAATGACTGCTACTCTTTTAAGATTCATGAAAATAAAAATTTAAAAATGACAACTTATTGAGTTTGTATTTCTGCCAGTACTCTGATGACCTATCCATGTATAATTGTCATGTAAGGGGCACCTGGGTGGCTCAGTTGGTTAAGTGCCTAACCCTTGATTTCGGCTCAGGTCATGATTGCAGGGTCGTGGGATTGAGCCCTGTGACGGGCTTCCCCCTGAGCGGGAGTCTGCTTCTTTCCTTCTCCCTCTCTCTATGCCCCTTTCCCCCCTGCACGCTCTCTCTCTAAAATAAATAAATAAATCTTGAAAAATAGTCATGTAATCCTCATGGTAAAGTCATGAGGCAAATATTAATCCTTCTTTTATAAATCAGGAGACTGGAGCTTAAAGAGGTTAAGATCACTTGCCCCAGGTTCCCAAGTTTGAAACTGACAGAGCCTGGAAAGGAACCCAGTTCGGCCTGGTATAAAGGCTGTGAATGTCTGAATGTGTCCAGTTGTAATACCACAGTATCAAAGAGCCTATAGAGGGTTTCCTAGTCTTAGTGAAGTCCCGAAACCAAGTGGCGGCCCGGGGGTGGGGTGGGTGGGGTGGGTGGGGGAAAGGATGCGGAAGAAAGCAACTTCGATTAGTCTTGTAAAAATTCTGATATTTCATAAAACATGACATTCCTTGAATATATGATGCGACTACATAATACTTTGGTGCCACACTGAAATCATTTTATTTGAGAGTGATTTAAGGAAATGTGCAAAATGTCAAAACCAGAAACTGTTATTTAATCTCACAAATTAGGATACATGGTACTTGGCAACTGTGCCATTGAGAGCTACTTGTGCAAATAATTTTATAAAGGAATGTAGTTCACAATGCCACAGAATATTTTTTATGTCCTCAACGATGCTGCTCCCTTTATACAAATTATATAAATATTTTAATAAAGGAGTTTTAACTTAGCAAATGAACTGATTAATCTATACTTTTCTGCCTGTGTAAATGAAATGTTTAAAACCTAGTAATGATACATAGCATCTTTCAATATTTCACTTTAATAATTGTTCTGTAATAACAAATTTGACTGCTGTTAACACCATCTGTCTCTTTGCTGGTGATTTAATTAGATTACTAATTTGTGTTCTCTAGCACCTGACCTTTCTTATTTAATACTATTTAAAAATAATACCACTGACAATTTATCCAGTATTCTACTCTATTCTGTCAATTTGGTGATGATCACACATTTGAAAATGGTACCAAATTACTCTATTTTTATTAACACAATGTGGGAATAATCGGCCCCATTTTCTGTGGAATGGTGTATCGATCATCACGATCACCATCATCAACAACATTTCACAGAATATTTACTCTGTGCCAGATACTGACTGATGCCCTTTATATGCATTGCAACACCCCTAGCAAGTGGTGAGCCATGATTTGAACCCATGCATTTTTATTTCAGGGATAGGTATCTTAACCACAATGATATACTAAGCCGTATTTTTAAAATCCTAAAAGTACTCTTCCTTTTGATTCTGCAATTATGTCTTATGTTCATTTTTCTCATTTGGACTGAATTCTGCTATTTATTCCTCTGGCCCAACCCAAATGGTTACATCTCCAAAGACAATGTTTAAAAACCTAAATTTTTAGGCTTCCTGTTCCCTTTTAATTATGAGACAGAAGGTTCTCAAGGCTCTGTCTCATTTCCTCACACTTGCGCCCCCAACTCATAAACCTATCCATTTCATTACTCCTTTTCACCTTTCCTTTCCCTTATATGAATAATTATTCTGGTAAGTAAACTGATAAATTTTAGGCATTTCATCTTAGTTAAAAAATGATCAAGTTTTCATCTGTCAAATCTTTTTTTTTCCCTGCTAATCGGAGTAATACTTTAAAAAAAACAAAACAGAACTACAACCAATACAAATCTAATGATCAGGGAAAGATCTGGAATTTTAATTTTTGAAACAGTCTAGATACATAAGTAGAGAATTCAAAGTTTAAGAAGGTTTGCTGTCATTTGGAAATAAGTCTAACTTAATCTACATTTCAGGATCACAACAGTCATGAGCTTTCTGCATTCTTATCAGCAAACTTTGGGAAGCATTTGGTACAAGTTCAGTAAATTTTTAAAATACTGGGTGAATGTTCAAGCTGCCAAATATAGTGCTAAGACAGTATCTGCCTACAAAATTTTCACATCTCATCTCCTCCCGCTGATTTGCTAATGCATTAAATAATAAAGTGTATCACTTTTTGAGCAAAATGTATAGCACATAAAATGAAATATATACCACTGAACAGAATAAATATTAAGCCAACTAGTCTAAAGTAATAAAGAGAAAGAAAAAAATTTTCTGTAGTCCTAGGAAACATTTTGAGTTCCACTCTCCTTCCATCCATTAAAAAAAAAAAAAAAAATGAGTCCAGTTCCTGGAAAAGACGAAACTCTAAAAAAGCATCCACATTTCAAAAACTCTACCTTCTCCTCCCCATTTCCCTTTTGAAACCCCTCCTACCTTTACTGCAGGTAGGTGATTCATTGTTCTAGGATATTTCAGAGACTCTGATATAGAAGAGAAGGTATTTGCAGCACTCTAATTTTAAAATAATAAGTGAATAGTTGATTGGAAACCTGTTCAGTGCTAAGCACGTAACATGCATTTTCTTACTCAATCCTTGCAGTAAATCTGTACAGAAAAACCACTGCTTTTTTTGAAAAAGTAAGATATTAAAGCTCAGACATTTTAAGTAATTTTTCCCCCCAAAGGCAGACAGTAGCAAAAGTAGGATCTGGACTTAGTCTGTCTGACACCAAAGCTCCATACTCTCCCCTGAACATTGTTGCCTCCAGGCAGCCCCCAGGACTCCTGGGCCAGGATGTCTAAAATGTGAATTTCCCACCTCCTAAAAAAACAGTTCAAACTCCTCCAAAGCAAATTCATTACAACAAGATCAATATCTAGAAAAACAAATCAAGTTCAACATTTTTTATTATCTTGGTAGTTTACATTTTAATAAAGACCTCTGAACTTGCTTGTGCACTGCAAAAGTGAAGCCTGTTTTCAGATGAAGCAGGTTTGCAATTAAAAATGGTTTCAAGTGGTCTCCATCCTTTTCCTATGTGGATACAAAGAGTGCTCTTCTAAAAAGCTGAGCAACTCAGCATGCTACCAAATGGTTTTGAGTAACCAAGCAACATCATCTTTGTTGACCTGCAGTGCTTTCTCTTAAATTATTTCTTCTAGGCAGTCACAGATTGAAGTGCATTGGATGCTCCAGTGTCAATTATCTGAACGGGGCTGGATTTGTAATTTTTTATTTTCTGGAACAGTAAAGCTCCTTTGCCCTGCTCTGTGTGGTTTTACCCAGAAGTTATTTTTATATAGTAAGGGAGTAGTATCTCCTGGGGCCTCTAGGCCAGGAAAGTGTGATCACTTCTTTCTGCTTCTTGAATCATCTATGACCTCAGTGTAATGGGACCTCAAAAGAATTTAATAAGTTCCTGATATCAATTAGTTTCAATAAATTACTCATACAACTTCTTAATGTGTCTTACTTGGAAGTGCTCTTACTGAAGTATTTTTTCCTTAAATTTATTAATTTCTAATACATTTCTCCACATAAGATTCTGTTTCATTTCTGATTGTTTTGAAATTAAGAGATCAAAATTCTCTTGTTGTAACCAGGGAAAACATTGTGCTCCCATCTGTCAGTTACCCAGTTATCCGCACCTCAGTCTTTATAGGACTCGTCACAATCTACAATTGTCTGAGACGATTTTCACTTCAAAATTAGCATATTGTGTTGGCTTTGCTAGGTGGCTCATCAACACAGGAAACACCTCTGGTCTATGTACCGATTCCTACCCTACCGAATGATAGCCTTCGTTCCCACAGGGCACTGGCTATTCCTTTCAGCCCGTTGTTTTGTATCACAGAGCAAGTTTTTAATCTATGAAAACCTCTTCTTTCGGGGCGCCTGGGTGGCTCAGTTGGTTGGGCGACTGCCTTCGGCTCAGGTCATGATCCTGGAGTCCCGGGATCGAGTCCCGCATCGGGCTCCCTGCTCGGCAGGGAGTCTGCTTCTCCCTCTGACCCTCCTCCCTCTCATGCTCTCTGGCTCTCATTCTCTCTCTCTCAAATAAATAAATAAAATCTTAAGAAAAAAAAAAAGAAAACCTCTTCTTTCTACTCCATAGCTACCAACTTTTCTGTGCTAGGTCAAAAGCCTTCTGAAGTTATTTTTTTAAATGAAAAGAAAATAAATGCCTATCCAGCAGTGCATTTTTATCTCTATTTCCTTCACCACTTTCAAAGACTCCTTACAAGGGTATCATTTACTCTCAGGGAAGTTGCATTTCTTTGTTTCAGTCATGTTCTTTGGTTCTTGGAAGCTTCTATATCCTCTCTTATGCTTCTATCTCAAAGACTTCAGCAATGATAGGTGCCTCCCTCTAAGACTGCGTTGTTTTTAAATTACAATGACAATTACAGAGTTCAATCAGTTTCACAACTTTAAAACAAAACTCTGATTTTATTTCAGTCACACTCAGTGAGTCTTTAGGCATACTCCTTTGGAGTCATGATCCATGAAACCATCATCCACTCTTTTTTTTTTTTTTAATTTAAATTCAATTAGCCAACATATAGTACATCATTAGTTTCAGAAAACCATCATTCACTCTTGTTGTGAAGAACCAGAATGAGTAACTCTCTGTTGAAATGATAATTTTTTTTAACTGAGATTCATTCTTTTTGCTTGAAATTTTAAGCAAGCAAAGATAAAAGGTGAGCCATCAGTGACATAAAAATTGCCCACTTCTGCTATAGCTATCTGGCCCTTAGAAGCCTGTGTTCTTCAAAAAACTATTTCATTAGGAGAATATGGACTACTCCTGTGCATATATTTGTGCTAAGGGAAAAGAAAAAACATGGACTTAGAAACAGATACACTTGGACTTGAATCCCAGCTCCAACACTTTCTAGCTATTTGACAGAGCAAGTTACTTAGCTCCCCCTAAGTCAGGTGTCTTATTTGTAAAAATGGAAGTGAAAATAACCAGATTTTGAGGTGTGATAAGGAGTAATGAATATAAAGCGTCTAGAGCTGAATAAGCAGTAGTTGCACTCATGCATGATTCTCCTCTGGCTTTGGTCCCTCCTGCTGAATGCACATTATTCAAAGGAAAGATTACATCAATTCGATATTATGGCTTTTTAGGTTATATTTATATGTAATGTACTCTCTGTCTATCAGCTAAGTTAGTATTTTAGACCTTTAAAATATCACTATTATACGTGTAGATATTTTGGAAAGAGCAAATGTTAACAAAACTAAACATTGTTTTCTTAAGCCATGTAGTTTGAAAGTTTTTTTTTAATCCCTAAGCAAATTTTACATTCTGCAATAAAAGTGGTATGTGTACCAAGTTGTAAAGACTGTTCAATTCACATTGGTTTGGCCATTTACAAAATTTAAAGTAAAGAAGATGAACTCTTTAGACTGGTAGTGATATCCAAGTCAGCCTTAAGGTTTCCTCTTGGAAGAGAGGGACACTGTCCTTTCCAATTCCAAACCCCACCCTCACCATCAGCCTTTCATCAAGAAAAAAATTTAAGGAGAAGTCACAACAACCTCAGAATACACAGATTTGTAAATGTGGCAGTCTCTAAAACCCTAAACATCTCCATTTATACACAAACACTGAGTTTGCTTAATTTTCTAGATTATTCCTTACTCTATAGTCACCTAAATCATATGTGCAACCAAACACAACATCAAAGCACATAACACTTGCTTTCTCTTCAAAACATTTCATAATATACCAGAGACAATAGTTTAGAGTTTTCACAAAGGCAATGTTAAATGGGAAATGTATGGAATGGGAATTAAATGGGAATTAAAATTTTAGCTTCCATCTGTGTAAATTTAAACAGATCTCTTAATATGTTGGAGCCAGTCTTCTCATCTATAAAGGGGGAATAAAATGATCTCTTCTGCTCGCCATGGCAAGTCATTGTAAGGATGAAATGTAAGTTGTTGTTATCAACACCTCCAGTTGACCATGCGAAGTGAGGAAATACAATCTTTGTATCATACTCTTTAAATATTTAATGTCTTAAATATGCTGACATGGAATGTACCATTACTACTTATAATAAATTTCTCTATACAATTATATATATGGGGAAATTATTGCTTCTCATGTGCAGGCTTATTTATTTTGTGAATTATATATGGCTATAAAAGAAAATCCTCAGATGACTAGATCAATTCTTTTTTATCAACACTATAATCGTTGAAATAAATTTACCATTAACCTAAAATGCAGAAAAGTTTCCTAAATTATATGTAAATAAACCTTGGATTTTCACTATTTGGAGTTTTCTACATTTCATCACATAAGGAATGGTCAAATTTATATGGTCATATACCCCAAATTACACTTAGGAGAATTGACCTAGGTAATGATGGATACAAACATAAGTAAAATAAAGCTGGAGAGGGAAAGTTAGTGAAAGTATGCATAGCCCCAGAAAAGGAAGATTAGAGAGGCTAGGTTGGAGCCAAGAGTGAAAAATGTACTATTGGAACCTGCTATGAATTTTCAAGGCAATACTTATGCATACCCACGAAATGTTTATTGAATGAATCATCCATTAATGAGCAAACAGATTGATGAGATTTGGCACACTGCTTTCTTTGGACTGTATTAGCAGTAGAAAAAATGGTTTCTGAGACATGGCCAATTTTTTTTTTTCTCCTTTGCCTGAATGCAAAGTATTGGCAAAGGGTCCCTTGATCTTGGCAAAGTGAGTTTTAAGCAGGGGTGCCATGATCATATTTGCATCTTTGGGATACTGTGTGGAAGATGGAATGGAGGAGGAGAAGCTTTGTTATTAAAAAAAAAAAAAGGTTACTGGAACATTCACTGTACATCAATCCATTACTGTCTAGAAAAAGTCATGGATGAAGGAAGAACAGTGATTCCACTGGAGAGAAAAGGAAAGTTCAAAAGTCCAAGATTAGGATGAGAGAAAAGATGATGAGCTCAATTTGGACATGAGTTAGAGCGAAGCTGTTTGGAAAACATTTAAGTTTATGAAACTAGATCTTAAAAGAGAAGTCTGGGTGCAAAATACTTGGAAGCTAATACCTGTGAGTACATCTCAGGAACAACGCAAAGAGTATGGAAGATAAGTTCTAAGGAGAGAACTCTAAGAAAGGAAAATTAAGAAGTGGCACTGAAGATCACTGAAACATGATAAAAGATAATGACAGAGAAAAAGAGGTAAACACAGGACTCTGAAGTGATGGGTAAAACAGTGGCCAAAGGCCAAGAACTTTTCCAGAAGTATGAGGCACAAGCATACAATTATACAGAGAAGTCAAGTAAAATAAGGTGTGGGTGACATTGTGAGAGATGGTAGTGACTCGAACCAAAGAGGTAGTTGCGGAATGGATACATATTTCACAAGAGGGGCAAACAGGACTTGCCAATGTGTTTGATGAGGCAAGTGAGAGAATGAGAAGAATGAAAGATGATTATGCTGGTTTTTTTTTTTTTTTTTGCCCAAGAAATCAGAAGAATGGAGATGTTATTTACTGAGATGAGGGAAAATGCAGATGGAACAAGTCAGGAAGGAGAGAAAGGTGGGAATCTGTAGTTTCAAACATGTTTAGTTTGAGATGCCCTGTTTATACATCCAAGGAAAGGGGTCAAGTAAGCAGATGTGAGGTGGAGGAAGGGAGGGCAGAAGGGTGGGAGAGGCCAACATATAGATGGTAGAGTAAGTCCTTGAGATGAGATTGAATAAAATCACCTAGAGAATGAGGGTCCCTAACTGAACCGGGGGTACACTCCTAAACAGGGACATATCAAAGCAGGGGACCCCATGAGCAGTCTCTTCCAGCAGGGAGAAATATTTTATCAATGGCACAGTTTAGAATTGTCTGTGCATGGCAAAAATAATAATTAAGTGGCAACTTTCCTTCAGTTTTATTGTTTTTAAATTCCCTACAGGGACTGCTCTCTCTTTATTGCCTGCACCAGGTGGAGGCACTCCCACCGTTCCCTTCTCAAAGAAGGAGGGGGCAGTGAAGAAGAGCAAGCAAGAAGAGTCAACGAGGTAGGAGAAGATCGAGAGAGAATGGGGTGTGGAAAGCCTGGTGAAAGAGACATTTCAAGAAGGGAGAGGTCATCTTGTTAAAAGCTGCTGGTTGGTCTAGTCTGAGGAGGACCAGGAACTCACAAGTAGATTTGCCAAAGAACAGGTTCTCAGAGGCGTTGGCCTTTTGTGGAGTGGTAAGGACGAGCCCCCCCCCCCCCGAATGTGGTGTAAGAGAGAATGAAAATGAAGAACATGGCAATGTCAAGTGCAGACAATTCTCCAAGGAGTTCTTCTGTGAAAAGGATCAGAGAAATGGGCAATACATAGAGGCAGGCAGCACGCAGGAAGGTTTCTCATCGGCAGGGGGATTGAGAGAATGCTGGTGTGATGAAGAGAATGACCTGGTGGCGGGGAAAATGTTAAGAGGCCGAAGAGAGTGAGGCAGGCAGGTGTCCTAGGATGGACTTGGGTGTGAGTTTCTGAAGAGCAGTGGGAACGGGGATGGAAGTCAAGGATCATAGAAGTCAGTGAAGTTAGGTTAGGACTTATCAGCCACCCAGAAGGTAGAAATGAACCATCTTATTCATGACCGTCATGAAGAGAACAGGGGAGGAGAGCTGGGGTGTGGGAAGGACAGCAGAGAGTGAGGAGACATCAAAATATCTGTACGTGATGTAAAACAGTGACTCAGAAAGAGAGTCAGAGAGCAGAAGCCACTTTGTTTTAGCACATGAAATATCCCTATTGCCTTCTTTGTGATACACAGTGACAGAAACCATTTTTGTTGAGGGAAGATTTGACTAGCAATCCTGTCTAGCTGCTGTGAGCCAAGAACTATTTTTCCCTCGTAGATATTATGGGCGCCACAGAAGCAATAAAATTGTGTCAACAAAAATGAAGAGCCTTGCAGAACTTAAACAGTCCCCTATTAAACTCTTCAATTAAGTTTTATGGCAATACAATCACATTGTATTTTTCATAATCTTTCTAAGTTTGATCAAAAAAACTTATGTGCAATACACACAGCATCTGCATTTTGGGATTTTGGTACAAGGTGATGAAAGGTCCATTAAATTTGCTGTCCTGACGAACTAGATGAAGTAACTCATGATCATCACTGATGTAAAAGATGACGGATAAGATGAAATTTCACACTGCCATAAACATCTGATGATTAAAACAAAGAAAATTGCAAAAAAAAGTAAACCTTTCACTATTCTAAAATACATGATAATAACAAATAGAGAAAACCGTACTTTGAAATGAGTGGGGATAATTCACGAATGATGACCAGAATTCAAATTCAAAGAAGTACAAAATAAACAAACAGCCAGAAATACGGTCACCTTAAGAAAATAAAAAAGTATGTTGAGGAGGAGGGAGAGGAAGCTGATAGTAAAGAAAATGACCAATAAATAATTTATTTCTCTTTTTATCTCATTTCTATATACTATACATAGAAACATCTCTAATGTGGTAAATAATTTGAGCCAAATGCAGAATTCTCTTTTGAAGACTTTGAACATTGATATTGTTAAAGATGTAGCAAGAACAGAAATATATGTTCGATCCAATACAATGAGTAATATGAGAATAAATTCATCTTTTATATGGCTAATACCTTGTTCCTGTCCCATACATTATATGTATCTCTTTACCCTGGTTCTCACATCTGTCCTCAGGAGGCAGCAGCTAATTTATCACCCTGAATACTCTAGAACTCTATTTCCAGAGTGAAGAAAACTGCCCACTAATTTGTAGTTTGCTTGCAATGATTGGAAATACGCAACGCTGTGTCTGCTTTCTTAAGCTACACTACAAATTGTTGAGAAGTATGTATATATGTGAGTGAAAGAGGGCAAGTCCAAATTCCAATTCCAATTCCAATTCAGCACCCCATCTCCTCTGGCATAGCTCTGAAAGGGTTGCAGGGTATTTAGGGATTGGTGTGAGGGCACATTGTTTTCCTCTCTCCTGCCAAATGCATAGAGGCCATACTGTCTTGCTACTTCTTGTGTTTATTCATGTATTGAACAAGCTTTTACTGAACACTTACTATGTGCAAGGCGACTCTGAGAGTCACAATAATGGAGGTACGGAAGAACAGTATTTTGGTTTAATCAATCCTTTTCACTTAGAAAGACACGAAAATATCCTGGACTTGCATTGTTCCACATGCCATAAAATATTTCCTCTATACTTATTTGGCATAAATGATATTAACAGACTGACTTAAATATAAGCTGTAAATGTTATAAATAAAACAGAGCCCCTAACATTATTTTATTAAAACTACAAAGGCCTCTTAAAAATCATGATGAAAAATGACTACCTTTTTCCTAGTTCAAAAAAGCCTACAAAACTTTATGAACACATTGTTTCTTCTCCCCCCGCCCCACTAGTTTTTTAAAGGATTACTTTTGGAAGGGGAAAAAAAGGTGTGCCCCTGCTTCTCACTTTTCCCCTGCCTACTTAGCTTGAGAAATTTCCAACAGTTGCCAAACTTGGGAGCCTTGACTCCTTCATTGCTTATATTTAGTTGGTAAGTCTGTGCTGTGGATTTACTGTTAACACTCTTTTCTGCTTAACGAGAGTTACCTCAGTGATAGCCCCTGATAGTCTACCAGTCCACCACGGCAGTGGTCCTAGAATGAGCTTTCTGTGCATAGGTCCTCCCAACACTATGCCTCTTATATATGGCTTCCAGATCATGCTTCCTACGACACCTCTTCAGTAATGTAATTCTCACACTCAAAAGTTCTGTACCTTCTTATTTTCTGCCTCTTCAAATCTGAACTTTTTTGCTCAGCTTTCAAAGGCTTCCATAGTCTCAACTCCCTAGTTAATTTTTGTTGCTTTCTCCTAAATGGTCATTATTAGGCTCTCAGTTTAGTTTCTTTTTTTTTTTTAAAGATTTTATATTTATTTATTTGAGAGAGAGAGAATGAGAGACAGAGAGCACGAGAGGGAAGAGGGCAGAGGGGGAAGCAGACCCCCTGCTGAGCAGGGAGCCCGATGTGGGACTCGATCCCGGGACTCCAGGATCATGACCTGAGCCAAAGGCAGTCGCTTAACCAACTGAGCCACCCAGGCGCCCTCAGTTTAGTTTCTTGCTTCTCAACACAACCATATCAATTTCCTTTCACCCCTAAGTCTGAATTATATTATTTCCCCTCTCAAACCTAAGGACCATGCCTAAATAAATAAATAGATGCAGAGACAAACAAATAGAACTCTATTTTTTTAATTTCCAATCCTACTCATTCTTCATGTCCTAATACTTCCATTAACCCTACAGATCCAAGGCTCCTCTGAACAGTACTGAATTTGATGAAGTTCCTTAAAATGTCATAAGTTACCTGACTTATTGTGTCCAATACATTGATTCTGTCTCCTAGGCAGCTTCTAAACTCCTTGAGGGCAGATTTTTCTGTCTCCCACTAGCCCAGGCCAAATGCTACCCCCAGAGCTGTTGTTACCCAGTGGATTCCTCTCAAGTAGCTTCTATAATCAATAATGGCAGCCAAAGAGAAGAATCCTCCAGGTAACAAAGCAGAGTCTTTTCCTCCACTTCATTCTGATTCTGATTGCAATTAATTCATCAAGTATCTGCCACATCTGCTCTTAAATACAAGTATTTGGTATTCTCTCTCAAAGGTAAAAGAGTTTAAAATCCTAGTGAAACAGGCTAAAGAGGCAGAAAACTCCTTTGAGGTATCTGCCAGCTTTGTGAGCAGTCTGTCTCCCTTTCTTACTCACACACAACTGTTAACACATTGCAGAAGCGAGTTCACCTCGGTTGTTTTCCTTCCACTAGTCCCTTTTTTGTGACTGCCTCGTGAATATATAATTCCTGTGCATTTAATTCTTTGAAGTCCAAGCACATTCTTCCTTGAAACAAAAGCTCCAGAGGATGAAATAAGAGTATACAATTATTGCAAAATGGCAATAAAATCACCTCCCCACACTTCCCTTGAGATCTGTGGTCAAGGAGATCTGGCTGAGGGCTGAGACAGACGTCAACTTTACTTTTAATTTTATGAACTATGATCATTTGGACAAGAAAATATCTTCAAAGGGTCAATATCATTTCTGTAAATGGGAAGAAGACAGTGTGAAAAGACGGCTTTGAACAAGGCTTACAGAAAAAAAAAAAAACTTATGAGCAAATATCAAGAGTACTTTCTCAAGTTCTCTCTTTTTCCCTTAAAAGGACTTTTTAAAAGTGGGGAAATTGCAGTTAAAAATTATTTTATAGTCCTTAAAATGAAAACATTTGCCTATTAAGCTCTAACGACCTACAATATTCTATCTGTAAAGCATCACTTGGCTCCCCACTGTTTCATTTAACTTTAGCTGAACTTTTTTTTATTGCTTCCTAATCTACCCTAATTTGCCTAAGCCCCTTATTTGCCATTTCTCAAACTGTTTGTTTACATCTCACTGGAAATGTGTAACAATAACAAAGTGCTTTAAGAACTAGAAATAATGATAGATTTAGACACATGATTTTACTTCACAGCATAAAAGACATTCAAATTAACACACATTCCCGGAGAGCCCACTAGGTGACAAGGGCCATACTTGGCTAGGAGACACTAAGCTGAAAACAACCTCGGTGACTTCAAGGAGCTTAAGTCTGGAGGAGACAAAATAGAAACAACCACCACTATTCAGGAAGTGATATGCTGGTAGTACCAGCCAAGTATTCTTGACACAAAGGAACACAAAACACTTAATTCCGTGGGAGAACGAAGCATCAATGCAATCGGGATTTTAGTCTACATCACGTCATTCACATTTTTCTTTCTGTTTTAGAGAAACATTTTATAGACAGATGATAAGACAAGGAAAATGATCAGTTTTAAAAACCTTCCATGATTCAATCTATGTAAATAGTAGAGTATGACAAAGATATCTAGAGGGATGCTGCATTGGGAATCAGAAGCTTGGGTTGTCCTATGAATTCGCGGTGTAACACTGCACAGGGCATGAAACTGGTGAGTGCCTGTTTCTCCAGCTGTAAAATGAAGGGCTGGACCCATGAGCTGTCAGGATTCTTTGGGCTTTCCCATTACCTGAACATCTGCAATGATTTTTTTTGTCAACTCACAAGTATTAGCTACAAAGGCTGAGGACAAGACCTCATAAGACTGAACAATAATTCATGTTTACCTCAAATCTGTTATGTGTGCATTTGTATTTACAACCCTCTCTTCACATTCCTTTCACATCATTAGCCCATTGGTCCATTATATTTGCGGAACCCTTAATACTTTTCAAAGTATATTCACATCCATTATCTGAAGTGCTCTAATTCCACTAGCTAGCCGTACTCCAAAGAATCTTCCCTGGCTCTGTTGCTAAGACATGCATCTTATAACTTTCTTATTCACTCTTATTTTATTTTACTCTACTTTATGCTTAACTCCATGCTTTCCCTCTTTCCCTTCTTCGGAGAGGAGCCAAATACATCATTTTCTAGCCCTTCTCTACTTACCCATTTTTCGAAATCACTGAAGTGGCTTTGTTTTGACAGAGTGCTTGCAGCCTCAAGGAACAGAAGCACAAAGGTGACTCTGTCTACTACTTCTGTCAATTTGATTTAGGGAAACTCCAGTTTCCTAAGATGGTTTCTTCAAAAATACGATGTCCCTGGAAGGTCTTAAGTTGGCAGCTCGTACTGGGGAAAAGGAAGTCTGTCTATGTAGCCAGGATGCCCAAGAGGCACCCATCTTGCCGAGCGAATGCATGGTCAGGTTAGTGGAGTGCAGTTTCAGGGAGGGCAATAAACATAGCAGGGCCAGAGAAAGTGGTTCCATCTTTAGAAATGTATTTAATGTAATTTTTAAGTATATTTTTAAGTATATTTTCAACTCAAACTATGTGTCCCTAGTTTTCTTTCAAAGGGTCTTAGAGAACAGTATTCTTGTTGAGGAATATTAATCTTCTAGTGGAAGCTACAGACCTCCTTCCTATAAAAATGCACATCAGGGTAATTTTGCAGGCAATTACAAGGGGGCATGGAATCCCTAGGTCCATGGATCCCAGGTTATTAAGCTGTGCACAAATAACCCAGATAAGCTCTTTCGTGGGTGTTACATAACTCTGAGAAAGGTCATCTACATTCTCTTTTATCTCATTAATGTAAAACTTTTTCATTTGCCAGAAAAACAAGGATTAAGTCACCTAATTGGAACAATCACAACTTTTTAGTTTCTTTTTGTTGTTGTTGTTTCTAGTAATTATTCAAGGCAACATTATAGAAGAATAATAAGAGTAAAGAAAAACTATAAGTTCTCAACCAAAATTTTCTGAAAGAATAGAAACACAAATAGAAATGGAACCCCAAATGAGCTGAATTTCGTCTGTAGCATACTCAACATTCGGTGGGCACTGACTTATGCCACCTATTTCCCAATGATTTCCTCACTTTACGTGAGTAGGATCAAAAAAAGAGAGAAAGAAAGAAAAACAAACGGTTAATGCCAAACTACATGGACATGTTTACACAAAAACAAATTAGCTGATTATTGGGTAAAAAACAAAACAGAACTCCTCTTCAAAAGAAAAACTGTATTTTTCTAAATATAAAATCTACAAAGAATTAACTGAATTTTTAAACTGAAAAAATCAAATGTTTGAGAATCCTGTGCTTACATATTGGCAAGAAATGTTACTCCAGTAGCTGAGAAGTGCTAATGGGCCTCTCAAAACACTTAACTAAATCCTTATGTAGACTAGATTTTATTAAATATAGCATGAATAGCAATAACTAGCAAACGTCATCAAGAGCATGTAGATTACCAGGAGAACATCCAATGTTTCCGTATTATGGCCAATCTTGAGACTTTGAGTTTTAGACAAATAACATTTTCAAGAAGGCAATAAAATGACAGTATGCAAAGCAGCTTCATAAAAGTTAATATGCATCCTACAAAAGTTGGAAACATTTTGATTTGAAAAACAAACTATAAAGAAGGAAATGTTAAAAAATTCAACTTGGTTTTTATTTATTTATTTATTTTTTTTTTTTTAAAGATTTTATTTATTTATTTGACAGAGAGAGACATAGTGAGAGCAGGAACACAAGCAGGGGGAGTGGGAGAGGGAGAAGCAGGCTTCCCGCGGAGCAGGGAGCCCGATGTGGGACTCGATCCCAGGACCCTGGGATCATGACCTGAGCCGAAGGCAGACGCTTAACGACTGAGCCACCCAGGCG
>NC_138372.1:119848696-119857491 GCF_054177405.1 Leptonychotes weddellii | reverse complement strand
ACAATGCACAGCGCTCACCGTAGCACATACCCTCCCCAGTGTCCATCACCCAGCCACCCATCCCTCCCACCCCACCCCCCACTCCAGCAACCCTCAGTTTGTTTCCTGCGATTAAGAATCCAGGAGTCTTATTTTTAGAAATTTTTCTTTTACCTGTACATGGATACCGATGTCATTAAAGATCCTGAGATAGGCCATGGGGCAGTTTAAAAATGGAAACTTTTAAACATCATTATAGTACATAAACCTCACTCGCAGCCAACATCTTTGCCTTAAATGTTCATACTAATATTTGCCGTTTGCAAATACGTCAATAAAGCCTAGCTGGTTCTTGGGGAAATTAATCCAGTTGAATTCCATCAAATAATAATAAAAAAAGCACAACACATTTTGCCTGCAGTTGTAAATTATACAACATGTTAGACAGAAAAACATGTTAGTTCAAAGAATGCACACCACTAATTTCATTCATTTCCCTACAGTCCATATGGAGCCTAAACCTACAACTCTTTCCTTTCTTTAACTCATTCAAGTTAAAAGACGGAGATAATGCTTAAAATAGTATAGATCTTTGAAGGCACACATGAAATAAGTATTTGTGGACTATTTTACCTAATAAGGGTAAGAAGCTAAAATACCAACATTCTTTTCTTCCAAAGTCTACTATGTCTCTTAAATTTGACTTAACATCACCTAAATGTTACTTACTGTATGAAGAATTAAACACATAAGTATATCAAATACTCTTAGACTGAAATCCAACAGAGAAAGCTAATGCCTGTTCTCTATCAGACAATGTGAACTGAACTCAGGGTTCCCACAAAGGTTCATAGTGCACAACTAAGTAATTACAAGCTGAAAAGTTTCATGAGTTTCCCCCAGGTATCCCAAGCTGAAATTCCAGGCCTGTGTCATTCCCTGAACATCTCCAACACAATCTAACGTTCTAAATAAACGAGATAAGCGAACTCATTTAGTGAGTTAGATTTTAAAGCATATTTACCAACTCATAAAGCAAATAAATTGAAAAGTTTTATACCAAAAAGCAACATGCAAACAAGCAACAGAACTTATTTTTTTTACTTTAGAAGTTGATGCCTTTGACATTGTTTACTTAACATAATTTTAAACATGATTCTGTTAATATTTGCCTCAATTAAATATAAGCTCGGGCTAAAAATAATCAATCCATAAAATTAAGCCTTTCCATTACTTTAAAGTGATCGAGATACGCCTGTTCTCAACATTAACTGTCTTTCCCCCTTTTTTCTTATGTTCTACAGAGGTTCCAAAGTACACTGTACAATATGCATATCTATAACACATAGACATAAACTAAGGCAGAAAAGCATCTGATTCTATGTTTATCCTGGGTAATCTGTTATGGTTTCTTTCCTGCCAAACCACTTCTGGTGTTTCCAGCGGGGCAATGACGGCATACACCTTCTTGTTATTATTTATGTACCAAAGGCCAAACCAAATGTCTGGGTGGGTCTCCAAAGACATAAAATCGGTAGGTTTTTTTCCATCCACAGGACCCAATTACATTTAAATAAACCAACTCCTATTGAAAGATTGGCTCCAACAGAAAATACCACGCAACCACAGACACTGAAATTAAATCAGAGTTGTAAGTTTAGAAGCCACCAACGTATTGTTAAAAATAGTCTTTAGTACATCTTTGTGGATGCATACACAGGCAAATAATGCACACTAGTAATGAAAAGAAATTGTCCCATTTCCTTCTGTGAGATGCATCCTTCACTGAAACGTCCTAATCTGTAAAAGTTCTCTGTCTCAGGCTAGACGCGTAAAAAACACCAGCGGCCGCTCTAAGAGCTCCTCTCCCCGCAGAGGCAAAGCAACTCTCAGGTGCTGCGGGGGCTTTAAATGGATGAATCCTTCTGTCTGATCCTGGAGCGGCACAGACTTGACAAATGTGGGAAAGTCCTCAGCTGTGAGATGCAGGCTGAGGTTGTGGGCTCTTGGTCCACTGAAAGGTTGCATTAAATGTAAATTATGGGACTGTTCCTTAGATACATACCCCTTTCAGCCAGGTGAAAGGCAAGCTGGGTGTCACACTCATTCAGAGATGGCCTGGTGGTGGCTTCCTAGCTGGGACAGGAAGCCAGGCAGCCAGAAGCAATTAGAAGCACCATCTCTGAAGGACGGGAAGGGAAGGAAGGAAATATTTTTATATATACCCATATTAAGTTTCCTTTTCAAAGTGCCTCTACGTATTTCTCCTTCCAATTTATATGGAAAAGTATTAGTTTTAAAACTACAGCAGAACTGGCAGTAAATATTGCTCTAGCAATTGTTCTTTTATTAAGTATTTATTGAAATAAATTCCTGTGCTTTCTCATTTTTCTTCCTTGGTTCCAATATTTATTTACAGCTGATTATTAACATCTGCCAGTATCACAGTTTCATCCATACAGAAGCCGAAGGGTAGAAAAGTCACACACACCCTTCTAACGTGACCTGTAGTTAGACAGAAAACAGTTTTCCCAGTCGCTGCTTGGCTTCCTGTCTGTGACCTCTGAAAAGCATCGGAGGCCAGGGTTAATGGCCTTTCCAATCTCTGTGATAAGAATTCATTTTGTTCTATTACCAGCAGTTATCTGAGGAGCCTGCTGCATCACTTCAGCAGGGTTCAATCAATGAGAGGACCTAATGAAGTAACCAGCTGTAGCTCTATTTCCCTGGCCAGCTCTATCAGACAAATAAGAGCTATCAGTCACATCTTCAGGCTGATCTTGGACGCGGCATCTTCACACGCTGAACCCGTATGCATATGAACTAATGATTCCCCACTATTTCCTTGAAATCTCCCTTTTTGATATGGCTTCCCTCACACTGCAAGTGGAATGGAATGAGTTCTGAGATGTTCTAGTAAGAGGACAAGGATGCCGGATGAAAGAAGAGTGGATTTGCAGGACGGTTAAAAAGAGTTTATACGAATGGCAAAAAGTTCTAATTATGTAGCATCACAACTTAGGCTCTCAGCTCGGCTACCCTCAAAGATTTACAATTTCGGTGGGTATTTGATCTTCGCAAAAGGGGGAGGATGAAAAGTTATTACTTTCATTTTTATCACTTCTATTGCTATTATAAGTTTAATGGTAGGACTTGTCATTTTGACTAAGTCTTCAGAACTGAAATATAATTATGGTCTGTTTTTACTTTTTGGTTAAATATCAGTCAATGTAACACTGTAAGTTAACTTTGGGGTCATTCTGTATTAGCTGATATCACTAAACCTACACAAAAAGCTGTGAGTTATTGTAAAATTCTATTATTTATATATTTTGCTTTTTACATTACTAATTTCATTCCTCTCTAAATCAAAAAAGAGCATTTGTTAAGAAAGCCTAGTTTCACACATGTAGATTTCAGAAGGGAAAAAAAATCAAAGCCTTGCACCTTCAATTAGTGGCCTCATGAATGTATTAGACTGTTACCAGGAGTCCTGTTCAAAATGAACCCTTTTGTGG
The DNA here is from genome assembly GCF_054177405.1 of Leptonychotes weddellii. NCBI lineage: Eukaryota > Metazoa > Chordata > Mammalia > Carnivora > Phocidae > Leptonychotes > Leptonychotes weddellii. Next base: position 119,853,994 of record NC_138372.1, on the reverse strand, counting down.
AAAGGGGCACTCTACAATTTCTAGATTACTTCTCAGGCAAATACTGAATGGTTCATAGGTAGCTATGAATAGAATATTCATCTTTGCTGATATGCTGAAAGTTACAAGTAAGTTACAAGTAACTTAGTTTACTTTATTATGTTAATCAAGATAAATTTCATCTAATACAATTTGTATTATTTTAACTTGGCTGTCCTTTTTGCCAGTTTGAAAGGAAAAACAGCATGGCTGTTTGCTGTTATGATAAAGAGCTGATCTCTAAGAGAAGCTACCTAAATTAAAAGTATTGCTAGCCTTGTACTCGATAAACATGTTCACACAGGCAAGAATATTTTATTTCATTAGAAGGTGATCTTTATTCAAGCAATATTACTAATGTATTATGACATAAAAGTACCAAAGACTCTATCTTCAAATGTCTCTAAATTGTTAGGGGTGTATAACACCGCTTCCTTTTCAACTTGCAATCACAGAGATGTTTAAGTGATATGGTTCCTATAACTATGATATCAGATAATCTGTTCATTTCAAACCTTTGGAGATATAAATGAAAGATTAAGGTGCAGTAGATAAGAGGCTAAATGTAAAGAAAAAAAAAAACAACTGTGCTATTTAGGAAAACAAGGAGTGTGTGTGTGTTTGTGTGTGTGTGTGTACATGCATGTGTGCATGTGTGTATGTGTGTGTGTGTGTAATTCCTGAAGTTGTAACTATCTAGCTATGTGTGAAAAGGACTGAAATATCTTTGCTGCATATGTAAATAGATAAGAATATGCCTAGCAGGCATTTTGGGAACATCTGTCAATTTTTTATAGAACATACTGATTGTGGGCTATTGATTGCATTTAAACAAAGTTGTTGCAAAAAAAAAAAATCAGCTAACAATTCGTGTAGAAAGGGCCAATCAATATTTAAATGACTCACTTTATTGATTTAAAATTAACTTTCAATTAAGAGATCCATAGGACTCTTAACTGCGACACTTATCCATTCAAGAGAAAATAAAGGTACATTTATCGATACACTTAAACAGCAGTGGCTGGTTTCCTATCGATTCAGTCATTTGCGCTGGGATTCGTTAGCGTCATCAGCCTCTAACTCGCTTACTAGGTCTGCGAGGTGTACAACACTGCAAGATGTAGGAATGCGCAAACCAACACAAAGAAAGGATAGACATTTAAACAGAATTAAAAGATACAGGAAAAGGTAAGTCAACCTTACACTTCCTGTTTTAATTTTTTTTTCTTTTGGGATTATGGAAGGAAGACTGTTTAGATTATTTGGGTGGTTGTAAGAAAAAGGAGCTTTTTAAGGGGCTATTTTTCAAAGCAAGTGGTTAAGATGGCACATTTTGTGTTGTGAAATTGTGTGGACGAAATCTTTGAACAATTGACTAGTAAAAGCTTTACTGGCTTCTATTGACTAACAAGATCACTAACTTGTATATACTGGTTATATTCTAATCAGTGACAGCTAAAAATTACAATTCATAGAATTTTTTAAAGGAAATAATTTTATTTCCCATTAGAAATACTGCATATGTGTATTTAAGGCCATATTTTTTTCAACAGTATTGCAAAGAAATCACATTAGGCTATACATTTGATATTTGCCATTTTATAATTTATTTTTATCAGCGTTTTCATGAAAATAAAACTGATTTAGAAAATTAAGCTATCATAGAAAATGGATAAATAAAGTAAAAATTCATAGATCAGAAAATTTCTCCATAGTTTTTAAAACCCGTAACTATCCTTCTATTTTTATATCTTTATTGCCACTTAGGAGGAATTCTGGATAGAGAGGAAGGCATTGATTATAAACTCTTTACTACAATTTCTAATATTACATCAGGAAAACAAAACCGAGTGATCTCCACGGGGAATGGCATCCTAACAGAGCTGAGTCTCCAACAATCTGGACTGTAATGTGTGTGGCCGTGTCATTCTTTTCAGGAATTCAAAACGATAGGTGTGCTTTTGGCTTAAAGATGATAATGCTCCTAGATGACACTATGTTTCCTATGGATCTCTCAGATTCTTCACTGCGCAGAGCTATCTATCTGTAACCAGAAAGAAGCTATCCCAGATAGAAACCCCCTAGTCATTTACTGACATATAATTCCTGGTAAGAGAGAGAAGAACAGTGCATCTAATTTCACTTGTACAGTACCTATTGTTAATTACCTTTACACTTAATAGTTAATCCATTCTCTCAGACTATCCATTATGGATACAAAAGATATTTTCAGGAATTTCAAAGATCAGCTTTTAATTTTTTCTCTGTGTGTCAAGTCTGTGGTGGTTATTCTACACCAGTTAAATCTTTCAATGTGCTCTGAACTGGTGAGGAGCATTTGGAATAGATGGGGGTGAGAAACCAGAGTTCCAAATGCTCAAATACAAGAAGCCCCTCCTTGCATAGTTTAATCACATCATATTGGTGTAACACAATTTGTAATATATTACAGTGGTCACATGTACTAAAAAGTACATGATGTCATTATTCCAACTAGAAATCAGATGATGACACTAATTAAGTGATAGCAGGTGGCACAGGATGCCTGTCAATGTCCTCTCTGATCTGCAGAGAGAGGTGTGCGGTTCCCTGTCTACACACCCAGGACTAGTGACAATTGGCTTAAGCACTATTCAGTCCCAAGGTGCCCCGAATAGGGGATTCACTTTGATTTAACACTTCCCTATCACATCAAAGAGGTGAAAAGGCATCTTTATGGATTGGCTTGCAAGGGGGAAAAAAAAAAAAGTTTATCTTTTACCCCAGTATGTAAAGTCTCTTTTAAGAACCCTGGAGGTACTTGGGAATGACCATAGGAAAAAAATATTTTAATTATCAAGCCAGAAATCCATGTAACAAAAATAACTAAAAGTTGAGTTCTTACGAACTCTTGAGAGTTACAAACTACCACTTCTATCATTATAAACAAGTCTGAGAAGTAACTAAAATACGCGTTCAGTGGACCTAGCTAAAATATCTGCTCTGTCCTGTAAAATAAATTCTCATTGCCTCAGCCACCTTGACATCTCCCAAAAAATTGTTTGCTAAAGACTTTTTTCTTGTCATTAATTCTATTTTATCTATAACCAAAATGAATTTAATATAATAGACTCTTCTTACAGTAGGCTTTGGGGAATGCTGACTACCTCAGGACAAATAATTCTGAGTCTACACCTGCAGTTCACCAGTCAGATCTCAGGAATTTCAAATGGGGGCCATCTGATTTTCTCCCTGCGTTCTCTCCTTATCATCTTAATGACATAAGACATTAAATGGTTTGGAGCTAGGAATCTTGTCTTTTGGATGATCACACTACATGTTATTTGAGTGGGATGCTGTAATTTAGCAGTGATAGAAAAGAAGATCTGCTTGAACATGATGAGCCACACTGAGTGAGTCATGAGAAAGTGCAGGCAACATATGCCTAAAAGGCAAACCAAGTGGTTTCTATAAATGATGGAAAATGAGTGTTATCTAATTTCTGAAATTCTCTTATCCAGCTTGATCTGCCTCTGTAGTGCTTGTTTCAGGATCATTATTGTATTTTTTACAATAGATCAAAGACATGCTTGATAAGACTTGATTCGAGATAAATTTGTTACATTTTCAGATATCTTACAATATATGAAATCTCACAGCATGATTAGTTTATTTAAACCTTGTCTGCCCCCCCTAAAGGCTTACTAACACCATAATTTCAGAAAGGTTTCATATCACTTTACCCAAATCATGGCTAAGACGGACACAAATAATTACAGGAATTAGTGCTACAGGGTGTAAAATTGTTCTCCTAGAGTAGAGGTGCATTCATTTCATTCTGAAATTCCCTGCTGAGAAATGATGTGTGCAAACTATCTAAAGACACTGTAATCCTCTGATATTTCTTAAAAAAGAGTAAAGTTTCATGTAATCTTTGACTAGAAAAAAAAAAGTTTAAGTGTTGTTCATACCAAGGACAAATGCCAAGTATTCTCTGCTGAGTATTATCTCAAATGATAATTCTTGTTTTGTAGAGAAAGAGCCAGAAATTTATGAAAATCATATTTTTTTCTACCTTAATGGAAGTAAGTGTAATAGGCTTATAGTACCTATCAAATACACAGAATGGCTGCTCACCTTCAGCGAATACTAAATTAGGTAGTCTTTCATGATCTGATTTCCTTTAGATGCTTTTCCTTTATCCTTTATAACATCCTCATTTTCAATATCATAACTGACGTGAATATCCCTTAATAAAGTCAGTAACTATCTTTTGTAAAAATATGGGAAACAAATGTGTGGTCATGTGCCACAAAGCCATTTGACTAACTATGCAAAATGGAATGACGGTCAGCTTCACCACAGAGGAGGTCACACGAGGGATTTTTAACTGCTTGTTCAACCACAGAAAAATCAGGTGGCATTAGGCATGAGGCCTACTTCCTTACCCTCGAATGCCACTGATTAGTTCAGCCTTAGTAGAACAGAAATCCTTAATCTTCTCTTTTTAATATTGAAGAGGTAAACCCCTTTCACCTGCATGTGGAGACTGTCTTTTCATCAAAGCTCAGGAGATCCAGCAACAAAATCAATGTATGCATGTTCAGAGCAGTTTTCAGGGTTTTGTAAGACAAATCTCTCAAATGGGGGCTAGTTTAATGCTACTGAGCTGGGCTTCCATCTGACCGAGTGAGTGAACAACACAGCAACAGTTCACTTTCCAGGGCTCTCCCGACAGGAGGGGGGACCTTTCTCCACACATGCAGCTGTGGAATTTCTCCGCGACCTCTCACCTCACCTAATCCGACTTTAAACCTTGCTGTGGACTGGTTAAATAAATAAATATTTAAAGGTAACCCCAAATCAACACACATAATTTCTCTTTTCCATATTAATAAGCTGCACTTGGAGAAGTTTCCACGTCCATGGAGTGATTCTGCAGGCCAGGGCAAATTCTGAAAATTCAGGTGTCTCTTTTAAAGGCATATGTTTGAAAAACCAATGAAAATACTAATTCCAACCCCCGCCCCCCCGACCGCCCTTTCAGGATATGGGTTTGTCTATGGAATCAGGAAGGATACTTTGTTTTAAATGGAAGTATTTCTTTCCTGGTATTTATGTGACTCACTAAAAGCTTTGACTCCTTAATAGGTTAGGCCTCCTATCTTGAAAAATATTCAACAACTATTCAGCTTTTCAAACACTTCTCTTATTAGAAATCCAAAAGTTACTAACTATACATTGTCATATACAGTTTTCAGATTACAAATTAAAACGATTCATACTTAAAAAGTAAATTTG
>NC_138372.1:119826196-119843696 GCF_054177405.1 Leptonychotes weddellii | reverse complement strand
CAAAGCATGTGCTGATAATTCTCTGCTACATTCTCTAAAGGCGAGGTCAGAAGAAAATTAATTGATGCTGAAAATAATGACAGAAGGAGAGGCACCACTGAGACGTGGTGTGACTGGCATGTGATAATGTTAGCAAGAATCTCAGCATGTGACTGGACAGTGTGATGAAAAATATACCCTGTGCGAGGGAAAAACAAGTTACAAAACTTAATTAGTTTTTGACACTTCTTCATAAGTTATTATCTTTTCATTTGGAACATTGCCTTGGGACATCAATACACAAGAAGAAATGAAACATTCTTATTGTAAATATGAAAGAAAGATGACTTTATATTGTGCCTCTCCTCTTTACATGTCCTTTTGAATAAACAAAATATCCTCTGCAGGCCAAAGAACATAAGGGAGAGGAGGATGCAAATGGATCTGCTCTAAGTTTGACACCATCTTAGTCGATGTATGATTCCATTACGATGGATTATGCAATTTTGATCTGAAAAAAATAAGGTGGCATCCAAATCAAATGTGGTCAAAATAAGGCTCTTAGATGGGAAGTAGTCAAATTATATCCCCTACTGCAATAATGCTTCCTGTACAGCAAATGTATTTTTAATTCCTTTCCACTAAGGTTTATACCTAGAAGTAATTCACACTGATTACTAAATAACCCTTGTGAGTTGCTTTGTCTTTTGAATTTTAAAAAATACACTTGCCGTGAGCAATGAATTTCATAAACCAGCAGCTCTCATGCTTGATGAATCATTCTTATTTTATGCAGTGCTGTGTGATAGAGAACTGAGATAAAATATTCTATCCACAAGCTATTCGGCACAATTTATCATCAGCGGCTCACTAGTCCAGTGATAATACCTGGCTTGCAGATTGTAATGATCAGATTCTGTTTTTATTTCAAACAGGAGCAATTCCGAATACCAGAGTTTTTAATTTACATACATTAGTGAGGTTCAAATGTGGCAATAGCTACCAGCAAATGCACTTGCAAACTGAATGCTCGCCTTGCATAATAGGTTCCCTTTAGCAATTACTCACCAGTGAAGTACCCAGATAAAAATGAAAACAAAGAGAAAAAAGGAAAATCATGATACATACACCATAGTGTGGACTAGGATAATTACTGAACCACAGTGAAGGTCACGTTTATATCTGTTTTAGTAATGATTTCGTGTACCTTTCCTCTGTATTGAATTCCTAATGCAATCTTCTTTCCATTCTATAATGCTATATTCTCTTTTATCTGTAAATGTTTCCAGTTTCATTATGAGCTTCCTATTATACAAAAATGGCAATACTACTTAGTAATAGAAATAATTACTAATAATGTTTCAAATGACGAAAATATGGAAACATCTGCTAAGTACAGTAATCACTCACACACGCATGCGTGCGCGCGCACACACACACACACACACACACACACAACTCCGCAAATACACCAGGTCAAGCATTTAGTAAAACTGACAGGCTTATAATAAAATACCTCTTATAGTTACATCACTTTTACACTGACCACAGTATCGAGCTTGAATTCCCAGCAGCATCATTACTAGACATTTTCTGCCACCTTTCTAAATCTGAAAAGCTTCCTACATTTAGTGAAGATTAGGTAATGCTACATCCAATCAATAGCAGCTATCAATTCCACACCTTGTTCAGCAGAACAAGTTGATTAAAGTAAGTAAAAAGGCTGACTAAATATTGTTTAAAACTAGATGTTTCTTAAAAGTAATCTGCAGTTTTGAGAGAATACGCTATTCATAAACAAAAACAAACACTAAGATTATGACATATACAATGAGAGTTGTTCATCTGCCATCTATTTCCCATAATATCATTGAAAACCCAGCACTACAGCCCGAGTATAGAACAGGAGCTTTATGTTTATTCTGCATTTCCAGATTCTGGATTGTTTTATGTCATGAACTTATGGTTATTTAAATGGAGTCTCATTTTAGTGGTATTCTAAAAATGTTTATCAGAGAGATCAATAATATCCTAGAGAAATCACAACCACTGTCTCTGGGAAAAGTCATTTCCAAATTCATGCATTAGACCCAACAGAGTAGCAAGTTTTCAATTTCCAGACCTGAGCAAATTGTGTACAACCACTAATACTACTTCTAGGACAAGCCATGTTCAGAAGACACACAACTGGATTGAATAAATGACAAAAATAGTTGGCCTGGCTGATCTTTTGGTACCTGCCTAAAAAGGAGAGATGCTGCGGGCATAGCGGTTTCTGGTTTCTGCCTCATGAAACAGTCCTAGACACAGCCACTTTAAACCGGAGGGGACTCAATCTTTTCCCCCAAGGTTATCAAGACACGGCCATACATTGCCTAGACCTGGAAAATATTAGCCTTTATAAGAAATCATTCAATGAACCGGTGTAGGGAGTTGTAAGGAAAAAATGGATAGGAAGAGAAATCAGAAAATGGGGGGGGACCTCTCTATATTTATAATGCTTTACTGTGTGGTTAAACAGTCTGCCCTTTTTCTCCCTAGTTACGGAAACATTATCAGTAGGAGTGGCAATAACTCTTCTTTGAAAAGTTACAAATAAGAAATTGGATACTTTAAGTTTTTAGACCTACCCAGGGTTCTGGTTTTTAAACTCTCCAGGGCAGTGTGGTTAGACAATTACAGTTGGTTCTGGTTCTTCCAGGCAGCGCTCAACCACTGAAGTATTATGGTATATTTGTTTAACCATGCTGTTGCTCATCTTCACCACCCCAAAGCCCAGCTGAAAGCATGGGGATCATGGGAATTACGAATACGAGACAAATCCCGGCATATATTCGAAAGCCCCAAAGATAGGTCTTGATCCCTGTCGGACAATATGTCCCCACAAGAAAGGATCAAAAAGACAGATCTTAATGTTATACTAGAGAGTTTTCCGGAAAATGAACTCTCTTGAAGTTATAGAGAAGAATTTCAATTCATATTAAGTTTTAATATATATGTGTGTATACCTGTGCACACATATTTACATAGAGATCAGTTACGTCTACTCTTTTAAAATGATGTAATTTCTGTAAATACCATATGTATGTAATATTCAGCTATGTCATACCCAACCTAAAGTGGTGTAATTTCTTTTTTAAAAAAAAGATTTTATTTATTTATTTGACAGAGAAAGAGACAGCGAGAGAGGGAACACAAGCAGGGGGAGTGGGAGAGGGAGAAGCAGACTCCCCGCAGAGCAGGGAGCTTGATGAGGGGCTCGATCCCAGGACCCTGGGACTGACCTGAGCTGAAGGCAGATGCTTAATGACTGAGCCACCCAGGCGCCCCTAAAGTGGTATAATTTCTATAAAATCTCTGTCTTTTTCAAAATGATTTTCACTATTTCCCGATAGAAGCTTTCTACTTGAGTCAATTGATATGCTTGCCTACCCTACCTTTCTGTTCATATTTAGGCTCCCCAGTCATTCCCCGACATCTTCTACATACATGAGCATTGATGTCCTGCTCCGAGCCCCCGCAGAAAACCCTCCAGGACCTTTTCCGGTCCACAACCCAATCCTTCGAATCCCTTCTTTTGAAAGGTCTCAATACTTGCGATGACACTGTCAGTTTTATCAGTGTTCACAATGGTATTTAGAATAGCCTGTGGGGTGTATTCCATGAAAATTAAACAATAGCCTTTAAAACTCACAAAATAAGCAAAGCTTAAATAATCTGGGGAGATTTGGAGGGCAGTGACTGGGACTTATTTAAATACCTGAATTACTTTTATTGTGAAGATCAAGAAGGCCTAAAATGAATGGTTCTTCTTTTCTGTGGAAGCCATTTTACTTTTTTCCCCCACATTATTAAATGATAGGAAGAGTTTATCTTCTAAGCTCAAACTTTCACTGATTTTTATTTGATAATTTGTTCTCCTATTATCAGGTGCAATTGCAGCAGATGATGAGCTGAACGGCTGGGTTGCATCTTGTCTTACATTTTCCCTCAGACCTGAAGAGACTGTTCATATGATTGGTAGGGGAGGAAGAGGCTAATTTGTACTTGCATCTCTCCTCACAGGCTGACAGCTGGGCCAGAGACCACAAGATCATGGAAATGTCTACTGAGATGGGCTTCACCTGGGACAGGCTTGATTTGTCCACTTGTCCACTAAAAAGGAAGAATGACAGGCCAGCAGCTTTGTCTATCTCTTTCTATTTTAATGAGATTTGAAGAAGTTTGGTAGGATTTCTTCCTTTGCTAGTTACATAATCACATAAAATATATTTAGAAAACACTATTAAATCTACATTTAATTCTGAGTGGATGGTTTTGTACTTAAGCTACACTAAAAACTTGGTTCAAAAAAAAAAAAAGGATGGGGAGAATGAAGACTAATGAGAGAGAACAATCATGGTCTCCTCTGTAAGATATTCTTACAGTTTGCTTTCACTATCTAGCGTATATGGAAGAGTTTATTGTATTGATCTCATTGCTGTCCATGTGTTCCAAGGGCCAAACTTTTGAATTTAACAACACGGAGATCCACTGCCACATAGCAGGAGACGTCTGTGGCCATATATGAAGGAGAACTCTTCAGAGCACATTTTCCTGGATTCTGTATGTGAGAACCCCTTCTTATATGTAAAAGGTATGGGAACCTCTTCTGAGAATAGAATCTGACAGTAAAACCTGTCTACACAGCAACCTCAACAAAAAACTCTTGGTATATTTTCAGCTGAAAATTTGAAAATACGTGTATTTATCTTTTATCATGGCAAGACATTCTAGTTACGGCAGTGCAAACGTTATTTCCAACTCAAAAAAGCCATTATTAAAATTAATAAAAGAAGTGCTTAAACTGGGGTCTTCCCATGCCAAATCCAGTTCCGTGTAACTATTTGTAGCTGAGTCTTAAACCTTAGAAATGTGTGTTTGTAGTCGAAGTAACAGATATGTACTATAATAGAGGAAAGAGTTGGGTTAAAATAAAAACCCTAAAATACTTAAAATGCTGGTTGTGTTTATGACTCAGAAAAGAAGGCTCTAGTGGGCATCGGGTCAGGTTTTCCTATTCAAGGGGACTGGTTTTGTGGACTGCATATACTTCAACAGTGACTTTTACTTTTTAATAGTGTTTTTACATAGGGACTCTTAAATGAGTCTACTAAAAAATGGCAAATATACTAAACTAAACTGTGCTTTAGGGCTTCTGATCCTAGAAAAGGTAGGTAAAGTGAAATCCTTTTTCCAGTAGCCACCATGCCCCCAAAGCCCATCTATTATAATTATAGAAGGCTGAAAGCAAAACTATGTCTATTTCTTAAAATGAGTCTATTTTTTAAAAGAGATGCATTTGCAGTGAAGACTTCACTTTGTTTACAGTCTGAAATCAAGTAGGGATTTTTAATATCAAAATACTTTCACTTTTAAAACTGTTCTTGCGGTAAGGAAACTCTCTTTTAAAAAAATTGTTTGACAAATCACCAAATACACAAACATACAGGCACTCACTGGATCATCTCAAATAATCTTAAGCCTGTAGATTTGAGAAAATCTATATGCCCACCACATTTTTTTTAAGGCAATCACTACTTCACCCCTAAAAAAAGGCAGAGGAAACTCTAAAATGGTCCTTGGGAGGTAACCATAATTCCTTCTCACTCTATGCTTCATTCTATGCTTCACATGAGGCGGAAGCAGAGGAATAATGCCCATTGTTATTGTGTGGCTACAGTGTCCTGTGAGTCTGGACAAGTTATTAGGTCAGACACTAACTTCCTAAGTAGAAAAATGATGTGTTCTCCTTTGTGCTCTCTTCGGTAATGGCTGGAGTCAGTGCTAATTAAGGCCCCACGGCAATGTGCTTCCAGAGAGGTCAGGGACTTCTTTCTGACACCTAAACAGTACTCAACTCAAAGGAACTGCCCCTAATCTGAAATGATGTGATGTAGAGCTGATCTTTCAGATTCACCGTATATTTAAAGGAAAATGACAGTTAATGGCAGGGGTGTCAAAAAAAGAGCAGATGGAGAAGCTAGGAGAAATGTCACTTTGTGGCTAAGTTTACCTGCAATTAGTTACTCGACTTAGGGGAACAGTAGACAGTAGAGGCGTGGACACCTCCTCACAACTTTAGCACTCCAAAAATCTTGTGAAGAACAAATCTGCATCAGGCACACCCTGGGACAAATAACTTCTGACAAACCAAAGATCTGTTTACTGAAGGATCTCTCTATGCTGGACCTTCTTTACACCAAGAAGTGTACCATCTTGTCCAGTGGTCTTTCAGAATGATTAAACCGTAACTTTATTAGTGGTTGTATTAATGATAACACAAATAATAAATTCAGATAAAAAGAACACTGTTAAATTTCTTATTGGGAATGAGCCATTGTGGTAATTAATCTTGGAGTCATTTTCTTTTGCCCCTGGAGGCACAGAACTTGCAAAACCAAAGCAATATTCAAAAGAGAAACCCAGATTTATTGTCAGTTACTTTTAATAGACACCTGCACAGCTTACTAATTACTTCAGAACTGTAAAGTCTATTGGCATTCATCCACTCCTTGCTTTCTTCTTATCCTCCCTCTCCTCAGCCACACACCTGCACAACATGAATTGACATTGTATTTATCTCAGGATTTCTTGTTGCTGTTACATGATAGAATCACTCTTTATGACAGAATGGCAGAGGTTGGACTGGAGCTCTGGCTATATAGCATTTAGGTTTGGAAGTATTTGTAGTTAATTCTAAAAACTTCTTCCAGGGCAAATGAATATTTAATGAATATTTAAATGAATAATACTTCTTAACCAAATACCAAAATCTCTTGAAAAAATACAGTTCAAATTTGAAAATATCTTCGGAGTTAAAGGTTTTAATAGCTATATAGTTAAAAGGTAGACATTAAAATCATAGAAGTCAGAGATAATTCAGATAAATAGAATCTCTGAGATGGTAGATGATTTTCCCCACTTAATATTAAGACAGGTTAAAATCAGGGTTTCTATATCCTAAGTGGTTTTTCTTCTTTGCTCTACCATCTTGTCTTCTTTAAATAAGTTTAACTTTCTACAAAAAAGGAAATGTCCCAACAATGAAATATAGTAAAAATATCTGCAGACATAAAAATACATCCTCAAAATTGTTATGAAAATGTGGTGGTAACTGATTTATACATATGTTATTGAGCCATATGTAAATGTCCCCATTTATGTAAACAGTTTCCTACATTAGAACCCAAACCTTTTACTTTAAAACATAAGAATAACAGAGTTTCTCCCCCCAAATTTACTTAAACACATCAGACTAATCATTCTCTTTGAAACACCTCCTGTTCGAGGCCACCACATAAGCTGTGAAGGTGCTCGATAGATACCCAAAGGGGATGTGGATGTATTCAGCAGCCCAGGGTGATCTGTACAAAAAGTGAAGGGAGAATTTATAAAGTAAGATTGTCACAACTCTTGAAATTCAGACAAATACCTGGTTGACTGAAAAATATTCCAAGGAAAAGATTTATTTTTGCTCAAAGAAAAGGTACAGAATCTTTTGTGCTATTTTCAACCAAACATATGTTCAATCTGTTTCTGACTTGTCTTTGTTTTAGCAAATCGGAATAAAATACTAAGTAAAAGAACTTGTTTGAAAATTTTTGCTTTGAAAATTCTAGTATGAAAGAGTCAACCAAAAAGAAAACTGCAAGGCTTAGGCCTCCTGGACCCTTTAAAAATTCTTCTCTGGTTGAGTGGCTGTTACTCAACCAAGGCCGACCTCAGTAATCCATCCTCCCATGCTCACAGGAGGCTGTTTGGAAACGCAAACTTTGCCCCTGGGAACCTAAAAGGTAGCAAGCTTCTGTAACTGACTTATTCCAACCTGGGAATTATGCTGCTGAATTTAAAATAGGGCTGTCCTTTACAGTCCAAAGAACAAACAAACAAACAAACAAACAAGAAAACCCAAAAAAACTGGCCAAGAAAAAGATAACTAATGATAGTTGTCCAACAAGTTCCCAAAACTTCAAACCTGAGATTAATTCCTTTTACAGAAGACTGAACTTGATTCTTTAGTAGAGAATTAAATATTGTCAGTGCTTTGGTTTTCAGTTTTAGTTTTTAGTTTGAAGTTTTTACTTCAAGCTAATTTTTCCTTATATAAAAAATTTTGGAAAAATGTAATGTTTCCAATTAAGGCTTTTTTTAAAAATTTAAATATTTGAGTACTTTGGGTTGTTAACCTTTCATAATATCATTTTAAAATAACTAATTATTGTGACAGTTGATAACAATTAAGAATGCAGAAGTCATTTTGGATAAAAACCCTAATTCCATCACTTCCCAACTATGTGACTTTGTCTAATTATTTAATATCTGTGCCTCTGTTTCATAAGATGAAAATCAGTGATAGCAATAACTTTCCCTCAATGTGTCTGTGTTGAAGTTAAATTAGTTAATACACTTAAAAGTGTCTGACAGAGTAGCAATCAATAAATTATTATTATTATTATAAAAAGTCTTTGACAACTTTTACTGTAAATTTTACTTTCTCAACCATTTAATTATATATAATAACTTATAAAATACATCCAAATATATAGAACAACTTTTCAAGGCTTTTCAGTAGGCAAAAATAGATAAGCATCAATAGAATAACTCATATTTTGACATAAATTATATAGTAGTGAGGAAGAAAACTTTTGAGACGTTGTCATGTCATATGAAATCAAATCTGAAACAAAGTCAAGCAAATATTACACATTTTCAGTGAAATCTAAGTGCTTCTTTATACAGTAAACTGTAATGTCTCGGAAGATGCAGTTGTACATCAGAATTTGAAAAATTATTTTTCTAAATGCATATGGACATATATTTACATATTTATATGACAGACTACAAAGACACTAATGGAATAGTCTCTTATTTCTAAAATAATTTAACACTATTTTCAGTTCCATTAACAGCACAGAAATTAAACTTTTAAGACCCTACACAAACAAATCAAGATAATTCAGATCTCAAATCTACAAACTGAAATGGAGATTTGGTAATTATCTAGCTAATTTGATTAATGGAGATGAATAAGCTAGATGATTCTGACCCATGGATCTGTGTTGGTTCTGAAATGCTAATAAGCTAGATGATTCTGACCCATGGATCTGTGTTGGTCCTGAAATGCTTACTTGGACTATATAAATCAATTTAAACTGGTTAAATGCTAAATGTACTGTCTTCACAGCACAAAGTGAAAATGAGATTCTGTAGTCATTTAGTTATCTTTATTAATGCAGGAAGCTAAAAACAATTGCCCACCATGATATGCACATGTTTATTTCCTGACAAAATATTGGTTTTGTGCAACACAGACAGTCTAAGGCTCACTCATTATCCTTGGTAATTTTGCTGTACGATTCCCCATTAGAGCACTTCACACAAATGTTTCTTTCAAATTGTTCTATTATGTCATAATCAAAAGACGGAATTTAGCCAAAATGCTTGTTTACCATCTTGTAGATAGTCAAAACAGTCTGTTGGTGCGCTCTTTGATATTAATTCCTTCCCATCCAGGAGTGGATTTTGGCCAAAACACTTGATTGCTCTTCTGAGGACTTTTACAATCGTGTGTCAGTTTAATCTAACGTGAGCCAGCAGCTACGCAGTAACGGGAGTCACTTAATATTGAGCCAGCTGATTTCACTGTCTGCCCACATAATGATAAAGAAATACTTTGATCATAAAGTTTGCAGAATACAAAGTAACACGCTGGTGTGAAATAAATGTTTTCATGAATTATTTTATTGGAGTGTCCGATTTAATCAATGTTGACAGGTTACTGTTGACAGCATGCTAAAATAATCAATTCGATCAGTTCTTTCGAAAATAAGCAGCACAGTAGTAGGGATCAGGTTAAACAATTTACTGAGTATGGACCAAACCCCAGCACCTCATGGTAGATATTTCATGTTTTCCTTTGTATACAAAGAACCAAAAACTTGGCTCTTGGTAACAAAAGGAGATTATTTAATTTGATATTATATAGATCTGATAAGTGACTTTGAGCCACACTGATTTGAGAGAAATTCAGTTTTCAACTAGTCAGCTGCCATGTCTTCTTCTACCCAAAAATGGCATTTCACTGTCCAAGGTCTACCTGACCAGAACCAACCCAGCAGTCATTAGTGCTAATCCACCAGAGCCCCTACGACAAATTGGACTCCATGAAAGATACATTAGAAGCAGGAGACATATTCAAAGATATTGGAATCTAGACTGAGAGCCAAGAGGCGAGACTAGAACAGATAAATTAATAATCGTGAACAAAACTCAATATGTAATTGAGCGCTAAGTTGTATGATACAGCAAGTACTACAGAAGATCACCGATAAAGGCTATATATCAATACAGATTGCAGTTTTGAGGAAATGGGGAATGAATGCTAGGCTATTAAAAGATTCAAAGGGTTGTTAAAGAAAGAGGTGCTTCTGGAAATATGGACAACATAAGTGAACAACATGAGAGGAGTATGAGAATGCAGTTCATGTTGGGAAAGGAGCAAGAAAGGTTTCCCAATTAGGGAAGATTATGTTACTGTCCAACCTAACGTCTTCCCTTAATAATAAGATTCTAAACTGCTTATACCCACCCCCCTTGCTCTGTAACAGTCACTACCGGGGTAAACTTGAGCAAGTTATTTAGCTTGAAGGTAGTACTTTCAATGTCCTCAATTGTGAAGTAGGGAATATAATGGTACCACTTGTTTATCATTACTGTGAGAAGTAACTGAGCTTTTATGTGGAAAGTTGTTAAATAGAGATTGGATATATCCATTGTTTAGTAAAGTCTGCTATCATCAATATCCTCCTCATTATTAGTAGTTATCATTAGTTATCCTTTTCTAAACCTGGCTCATGCTTTCAGTCATATTTTCCAGTCTTGCTTTTTGATCATTTACTCTTTGTCTCAGCCAAACTACACCACTGACCTCTCCAACATACCCTGTGGTTTTCAAGCTTGGAGCCTTTGCTTACCATGTTTTATTTCATCTGGAGTATCATTACCCAACCACTTCCTTCTTCTCCTGTTGAAATCCTACCCATATTTCAAGCCTCTCTCATCCTGTATGTCTTCCATTTTGTTTCAGATTTATGTATCTGCTACCTTGTCTGGGTTCTCAAAGCCCTGTTTTACCCACCTTATAACATTTAGTTTCTCCTTAACTATAAACTCCTTGAATACGAAGACATTTTTTGTTGGGGCCTCACCCAATAGTAAGCCAATAAGAAGTCATGAAATTTTTGCTGAATCAAAAACAATACAAACAGTTAAATTATGGGATATATATAGTGTGCATTTATACATAATGATTATGCTATTTACCAGAAAAGAGATTGTATAACCCTGAGCTAACAGATTTTGACTATCCACCTATAGTAAATAAATATGTTGGTCATTTATCTTCCCAGAAAATGACAGCAATCATGCTATGACTGGTTGCTGCCAATAAATCTCATGCTTTGACTTTTCTTCATCATGGTGAATGAACAGCTCTGAACCTCCCACCCTCAAAAGTGTTGTGAACAATGACACAGTCTTGCCACAGCATTTCAGATCTTCAAATTTAAAAAACGGACCTCTGCTCAAAATTTCAGCTATAGGAACTCAATTATTCAGAATTTTTTTCTCTTTCAATTTTTGCAACAATAATACAATTATTATGTGTTGCATAAAAACTTAGCTCATGAGTGATAGAATATTATTTCTTATGTTTCTTATTTTTTAGGGCTTAGTTATCAAGAGATATTAAAACAAAGCCTTGTATACACTATGGATTCTAAAAGACATCACTATTAAAATACCAATACTTTCAAAATTTGACAGAATTGATATGTCTTCTAACGTACTATATCACATTGTCTAGAGTTGTTTGTATCTTATCAAAGCTAATATCCTCAATGAAATCCCACTGAATTACACGTATAAGCTCACATTCTCTCTTTATCCAAAATGCTCAAAAAGTAAAATTCATGATTCCCAATGTCTGACTTCACATCAGGTATCCACATGAAACTACCCTGAATGTAGCTAGTAGTTTTCCAAGTTGAGAATGATAGTTAGTGGAGGAAAAGGAAGACGAGAATAACAAACAGAATTAGGTTGACCGCAAATAGTAGGGGATTATCGTGGAACTAATTTCTATTTTTTTTAAGTTCTGTCTCAAAATGTCTGTTTTTTCCCTATAGAGTATTATTTTCCAGGTTACAGTTGAAAGCATGGATTCTGGAGTTGGCATGTTTTTCAAACCCCAGCTACATTACCAGGAGAATGGAGCTGTGCAAACTTATCAATAGACTTGACCTCTCTCAACCTCAGCTTCCTTGTCTATAAAATAGTGATAATATCAGAACCTGTAACATAGTGTTGTTAAAGAATTAAATGAGTTGAGGAAATCACAAACAAACAAATACTTGCTTTTTGTTATTATTCTCAGTAAGCCAATTCAGATTTCGAGTCAAAGTCTGAACTGATTTACTGGCAATAGATAACCAGTTTAGCAACAGAGGGCATATGCAAAGAAACAAGAGAACATTCAAGCTAAACAACCACTTGCTTCTGAACTATCTGCATGATTGAGAAAAACATGTCACCTTAGTCTAAACTCTTTGAACAATTGTGTCAATCCTCCACCTCACTTGGCATCTATAGGCAAGGTCTTAATGTCCAGGATCCACTGAAAGTCTTCGTATTTCAAATAAAAATAATAGCCACCGTCAAGTATGTTAATGTCCATAATCATTGTAATTTTTGTAAATTATAACTGTCAGTGGTCACAAATCTATCCAATGAAAACATAAGGTAACAATTTAGCCTTTATATTGCTATTCTCAGAAAAGAAGAGCCACTTGTAGGAAACTTAAGTAGGAAGGAAATTTTATAACATTTATGCTAAAAATAGGGGAATTTTTTTCCTTTCCAAATGAGATTATTTCTAAGGTAATATTTGCTAGCAAATATCTATAGCCAAATGTTTACCAGTGATTTAATTTCCATTATAGAGTCAGGATACATAGTGCTACTTTAGCTTCTGTAGACATTTAAGGAGTATGTTCAAAATATCTAGAATGTCAAATATGACTTTTCATTAATAAACAGATTTTCAATTATGTTGATGCTCATATAAGTAAAATATAAGTAAAATTAATTTGATTCATTGCAGTATGGTCTCATAAACATTATAATTTTATTCATTATACAATATTACTCTGAAGAGAGAGAGCTTATATTGTAACTTTATTTAAATAAAATTATTTTTTGATCCTGATGATTAAAAATTATGTTTGTTTGGACTCTGTTTATAGGATATTAATATTTCATAAAATATAACCTAGAATAAAAAAGTAGTACTAAATTTCAATATTTGCATTTATTAGAAATGAAGAGATCTAACTGATATTAATCATAGGTCATGTATTTCATATCTTATTTTGTTGAGCTTTGTCATTTTAATGACACCAAATCTGATCAAGGAAAAAAAATAAGGTAATCTAATTAGAAAATGTATTGGCATATTCCATTAAGATGCCGGTAATCTTGGGGTAAAGTATAAAGTAAAGCCAATTCAGTACCTTATTGTATTTAAACATAGCAAACATGTTTTAAGAATGATTTTTTTGTTTTTGGAAGAATAATTCTCAGTATGGTTAAGAATGGACCCTCAAAAGATGCTTGTCTTTGTTAATTACATGTTGCTTGGATATTTAAATAAGTCAAAGACTTTAAGTCTAAAGGTAACCCTGCAGAGTTTCTAACTGTCCTCAAAATAATTACAGAGTGGAGCTTGACTGTCATTCATGGGTATCTATTCCATTGTGTGAGAAGAAAAAGAAAATGGCGGACCACACATTAGCACATCATCCATGGCTAGAGCAATGACAAGACAGATTAGGATGTATATTAAATCTCACACATGACTGCCTTTCTGTATCAAGGTAAAAAATACTTGCTCTTACATACATTAGGGACCGGTGTTGGTCTGACATCTACATTAATACTGACAGCATATCAACATTTTTTTTTTACATTGACTGAGTCAATAACTAGTCTAAACCTGGTAAAACTCAGATAACAGAAATGAAAAAAAATATCTAGCAGGCAGCCTTATTTTTCTCATATCTAAAGAAAATTTAACCCCCAAATAGTGCTGGGCTTTTATGAATTATCAATCCTATAGCAATACATCAACAGGCATACACAGCTGTGACTTGGTAATCCTGTATCATTTGTCAAAAAAGAAATTTGGTAGATAAAGAATGGTTCTAGAAAAAGAAACTCCTGCACAGACAATAACATAAATATTGTATGCATAGGAGACTGATTATTTTAAAAAGCTGGATTAACAGCATTGTACTACTTCACCTTCTATAAATTATTTTCACAGACAAGAGGAAATTGCTAGGCAATAATCCTGCCTCCAAAATAACCACAGATGAGAAACACACATAAAGCTTACAAAACTGGGAACTAGCAAATAGCTTAATTTGTTTAAGATCTTTAACATATTTATTTGTATTTAGCAAGTTGAGAGTTGGAAGCCCCATGTGAACTGGGTTAGAGAAAAAAAAAGTCATTATTTACTTTGTTTTAAAATATCACAAAACTAAACAAAAGCCCATCTTCATTTCAAGGCAATATCTTGGTTTCATTAATAATTAATAAATGTTATTTTCCAATGAGGGCTATTTTACACTCGTTTTTTGAAGTATGTTACCTTTACTATTATTCTCAAAGATACCATAATGCTTTTAAGGTGCACACATATTTTATATACATTACACAAGAATGCAGCAAAATAAAACATTTACTTTTCCCCAGTCTTAGTCTAGCCACACAGTGAATGGGGAGAGATATAAAGAAATCAACATTGAAAGAAAGAAAGAAAGAAAAAAGAAAGAAAGAGAAAGAAAGAAAGAAAGAAAGAAAGAAAGAAAGAAAGAAAGAAAGAGAAAAAAGAAAAGAAAAGAAAACACTAAGATCGGTTATTCTTCTGAAGCTCATATTTGTATGGTAGTCATTTCAATTTTAGCAATTAAGCTAAAGTTGGAAGCACCCATCATTCATGAGAAACAAAATCATGAGGCAACCAAGCAAAATTTCTTTAGATTTTAAGTGCATCGTGCAACAACACTTCAAATGCTGCTCATCTCCAAAGTCAGGTGAGCTTTCATTAAAACATGCCTTTGACAAAAGACTACTTTTTCTCCCTTTTCCAACACTCCGTGGAAGGCGATTTGGGTTAAAGTGATGTTCTTAGTCAGAATTATCTCCATAAGAGCCATGCTATCCTTCATGTAAGTCCTTGAAAATGATGCCATTCTGTGAGGCCATGACAAAATTGCATCCATGTTTATAAGCCCTTCCATCAGGCAAAACTGCCGGTAAACAAAGGCAGGAACAAGAGGCCTTTCTGCACACTTCTAATGCTGCGCTAGCCTCTTCTAGCAAGATATATGTAAAAGAAAGAGGTAGACAAATGCCTAACACAGAAAATAACCTGCACTCTCCTGTTTGAGATGTTTATAGCATTAAAGTGGTTTAATTAATATCAATAAAGTCCCTGAAAAAGTTAAAGGATCATTTTAACAAACAATGAAACGATCATGATTATGAGAGAGGCATATTCTGTCCTTCACCAGGGGTCATTTTTGGGCTCAACAAAGTGATGTGAAATTAACTATTTTCATAAGCAGATGGTCTTTAGGATAATGGCTTATACTTTTTAATTTCCTTTTTGGCAGTACATCATGCCAAATGTCAGCAATGTCAATAGTCTTCATCAAAAATTGTCTGATATTGTTGGGATGTTTTGTACAGATATCCATTTTTTTCCCAATCTTATAAATGGGAAGCAGAAAAGAGTAAAAAGGTACAGAAAGATAAAAATTTAATATACTTAAACCAAGGGAAAATGAATCCATATAAAATTCCAAGATTAAAAATTTAAGGTTTAAAGTATTCACTATTTCTTTTCATCTCCACTGCATTGCTATAATTCAGAAGCCAGTAATCTTTAAATACTCTCACAGAAAACATCTTTTGTTCCTAAACCTTATTCTTAACAAGGGGTAAGTGATGCCCCATTTATAACATTTTCAATTCATAGAGTCCACATGTGGCCGTGCACCAGCATAGCCAGACAGAGTGTACATTTCAAAAAAAAAAAAAAAAAAAAACTAAACCTCATAAATCTCCAGAAATTCCTCACATCTATTATGTTTACCTTCTGCTGCTGATGAGCCTGTTGGGCTCTGTACAGAGGAAATTACAAGCGCTCCAGAAGATTTGGCAAGAAGATGCTAGAAGAAACAACGGGCAAAAAAAAAAAAAAAAATTCTTAACTGAAGCATCATATCCAGCTTTGGCTACCATTTACATATTTGAGATTACAGCTAGCAAAATGGAAATTCCATTGAAATGGAATGAATTGTTTTCTGAAATCCCTATCTGATTACTTTTGGTGATGTCTGAAATTAAACATGTTAAGCTACACTCAATATACTTTATGGAATTCATCTGAAGGTTAACATTCTTATTGAAAATCTGTCTGTTTATACAATTTCCAATTAAGGTACTTGTATCCACCTAAAACTTTGACTCCTAGCCTTGTGATCACTTCCCTATTATTAATCTATTATTACCAAACAAATCTCTCTTTACTTAATGGATGTTTGGAGGCTGTTGTAACAGCTGCTAACTAGTAAGGAAATGCCAGTAGAAATATTTTATAGTCACACGTTTAAATATCACTGGAAATCAGCTTATAGTTGATGCCAAGGGAAATGCTTATGGTTAAGGCATATCCTGCATAGTGACAAAAAATTAACAGGTCAAAAAAAAAATCTTCTACCCAAATTATGTATACACAATGCCAACACAATCAAGTGAAAAGTAAAAGCTTAAGCACCAGGCTTGTATTTTTTTTCTTTACTCATTCTAAATATCAAGTTTTCCACCACATTGACTGATTATTTTATCATTTTGAAGACACAGTCACATGACCCACGTAAGAAAATGATCTAAAAGAAAACGTTAATTACTCTTGTGTCCCAAGGGGACTTAATTTATATGCTTAAAGTTTGTTAAATGCATAACTGCTACTCGTTATTACATTTCATTCATTATAAAGATAAAAATGAGTAACTAATAATGTGCAGATCCATTTAACAGGAATCCTTCTTGAAATAAACTTGGAAGTGAAAACTACATCTGAGGAACAAAGAGAAAACAAAACAAAACAAAAACCACTGGATGAATATCAGTTGTTTACAACTCTATATAAAAAGTAAAAATCACAATTCAACCAATCTTAGCAAAAAGAGGTCACGAGGTAGTCAATTAACCTCAGCCACATAACTTACCAAATCATCAAATGCTCATACACATACTTAATTACTGACCCACACACATAACTGCTCTGTTAACCACTCACCTCCACCTGTACAATTCCCTAGCTGTTAAGACCAGTCAGAAGTAGGTAAAC
>NC_138372.1:119791196-119821196 GCF_054177405.1 Leptonychotes weddellii | reverse complement strand
AGTTTTAATTTGAGCCACTTTCACATAAAAAAAAAAACCCAAAAAAGAACCTCACTTTTTCCGCCAACCCATCTTCACCCTGTGTTGCACCACCTAAAGCTTTCAGGCGATGCTCTACTCCGGAGCAAGCCAAGCATATCAAGTGTGCTGCAACACTCACAGGCTAATGAACAATGCACAAAAACAAAAGGAACAGCAAGGCTCCTATTATCTGATCTTCCGTAAAACACAAAAACTGCCTTCTCTGGTGCAGAGGAAGTGCCAGGAAGCCTGCAGGTGTGAGCCGGTTAAAAGAAAAGGCTTGGGCTAAATAGATTCTTTGACTGTCAGGGATTAGAGTCATGGCACTAGTGGTAACACACATCTTTTCCTTTAATTTACAAAATTTTCTCACGAGTCTGCAAGAGTTCACCCCATCAGGGGCTTTGGAGGCCATTGAAATGTCTTAAGTTTTAATTAAGTTGGAGTTGTCAGAAGAAAGCTTTTTTGGCACAGAGTCAGGGTCATTAATTACTGCTATCTTTGTTTCTTTCTGTAAAGAGAACTCTGCTGACTTGGTGGGTTACTTACCCAGCCTACATTTTCTACCCTGCAGTTCCCATTCACTTCCAAGTGGGACTTGATTAAGCAGTTTACCAATTACTCCCATCAGTTTTAGGTACAAAGCATTTACACAATTTTAAATCTTAAAAGACATTTCTCATTAGTGGTTTAGGGACCGGTATTGATAACAAATTCATCTGGTAAGTTATCAAGCAGCTGGATTCTTGCATGGATTTTTGCATTTAAATATAAATATTCTCACATTTTTCACGACATTATCTATTCAACACACCTATTCATAATTCTCACAGCCTGTAACATGGCGTTTGGGCAATGCTAAAGCACTTTTAAAATTATTTACTTTAGCCAGTAACACATAATTCTAGCTGGAAACATTCAAATTTGCCTGATATCTTTTCAATCAGGCAAATATTTTTGCTTCTAGATGAAAGCAGCTGCCACTATCACTGATAACAGTTTGTAGATTGTAAAAAAGCAAAAGTTTTAGGTAATTTGCTAGTATGCTTCATATACCTCTAAAATAAATCCATTGCTATTTGAATCAAGTACACAGACCACTACAAATCTTCTGATGGTCTTGTAAGAAATTTTTCAAATTTCTAAATACCACAAAGACCTGAAAAGTGCTATATCAACTTAATTATGTATGTGAAAGTTAGGAAAATCATACTTTTTTAAAAAAAAGCCATGGATTTAAATTTTGACCTTGAGATCCTGTGCTTTGAGGTATCTCCCTTACAGTACATATTCTGTATGTGTCATTTGGGTTATACATAATTTCTCATTCTTCCATTTCATGGAAACATAGCAAAAGCAAGACAGTTGATGTAAGATTCCACTACGAGAATGAAGCTGCATAACTGTTCCCACGATCAAGAAACATATAAAAAAGCCAACCTGAGTTAAGGCAGATAGATTTCTGTCCCCAGTATGGCTAGAATTAGTCTTCAAAATTAATAACACCTATTTTTAATAGATGAATGAAATGGATGGGAAAAGATTTATAAACTTCAGCAAATCCAATTACCAGAATCACCCATTTCTTCCTGACGATATGGTACCACTCCAGAATATTATTTTTTCCCAGTAATCTCATCACCTGCCATGATTAACAATAACAAACATGTTGCCACCAAATGTGTGTCATTTCCAGACACAGAACCCTGAATGCCATCATGGGCACTGATCATTATAATGATGACTCCTCATTATCTGATGATCCTCAGATGAGAAACTTCTGAGCCCAGAATTTGGACTAGACGCCAGTGTAAGGAAAGCCAAAGCAACCAGTGTTTTTACTCATTCTGCTCCAAAAATGGGTCACTTTGGATGAGACAGGAAAATTCCTGGTTTGCCTGAACAGCTGATGCTGTCATATTTCACAGATAAAACCATAGTTTTGGGGCATTATACTCTTCTACTTATTAAACCTGAAGTGATGTCTTGGAAAAAGTGGGGTATACCTTTCCTCTAGTCTTAAACAGAAGTTCTAAATGCCATTTCTAACATGGAGCAAATCCACAGCCAAAGATTTAAATTTTAAAGGAAAGAAGATGTGGTTCATATATACCATGGAATATTACTCAGCCATCAGAAAGGATGAATACCCACCATTTGCATCGACATGGATGGAACTGGAGGGGACTATGCTGAGTGAAATAAGTCAATCAGAGAAAGACAATTATCATATGGTTTCACTCATATGTGGAACATAAGGAATAGAGCGGAGGACCACAGGGGAAGGGAGGGAAAACTGAATGGGAAGAAATCAGAGAGAGAGAGAGAGAAACATGAGAGACGCTGGACCCTGGGAAACAAACTGAGGGTTACAGAGGGGAGGAGGTGAAGGGATGGGGTAACCGGGTGATGGGTATTAAGGAGGGCACATGATGGGATGAGCACTGGGCGTTATACGCAGCTAATGAATCATTGAACGCGACATCAAAAACTAGTGATGTACTACATGTCGGCTAACTGACCATAATAAAAAAAAAAAAGGATAGATGGGATAAGTTAGACAATCAAATGTAGCTACTCAGTTCATTTAGGAAAATCCAAGTGTTCCACAAAGTAGTGACATAATATCCCTACACAGATTATTTCAAAGCCAAACAGTAAAGTGAAACTCATTTTGCAGGGTTAAAAAGCTGTTTGAAGCCTCCATTCTCCCACCTTTTGTTTGTGTCCCTCGTATCACCCCCAAAGATACCAAGAATATGAGGACTGTATTTTTCACCTTCAAACCACTTATCAAAATGCTAGAATAAAGTAAGCACTTGACAATTAAATCAACATAAACACAGACATATATGTCAATCTTAAACTCAGAAATGAACCAACTTGCTAATTATGATTATACGACAAAATGTTATTTACAGATTTCTATAAATCTTTGACATTTCAATTCATCCAGTAACCCTATAGACCAATTATGCCCACCCCTAGTTTATCTGAATTTGTTGTGACTATATCAGACTATCGTCTGAATATAATATTTCTAAACCAGGATCTATCATATATCCAACTTTTTTTGGATTGCCTGAGTGATTGTGAAATGGTTTGGTAGAGTGTGAGATGTTAGTGGGATCCACTTCCTGACCATCCTTTAATTCTACACACATTTGATGTGTGCACTATGGCAATCATCGGACATGGTAGCAAAGATCCAAACAAAGCACAGCATTCCTTCAGGGAGCTCATGCCCTTAGGGAGCAAATCAGAACAAAAGGAACAAATACAACCTAGTGGTAGGGTTTCTCCTGGGGAGAAAGAGGAGATCTCACAGGGGTAGACGAAAGGCACCTCTAGGTACCACTTAGTCGAAGAAGTAATCCTAGAGCTTGGTCTGCCAGGTCTGCCCACAATTGGCCTTGTAGAGAGCAGGCGGGAAGGGCAGTCAAAGCAAATGGAAGAGCATGTGTAACACCTACAGGTAAGACAAAGTGTGTCATTATCTGATGCACTAAGGAGAAAAACAGGTATATTTGAGTAAGAATGTGAAATATGTTGGATGAAAGGCTAAGAAGATTCTCCTTGGAACTTAATGATTAGGGAAGTCACTGAAAGATGTTATGTGGAAGTGAGACGAGATTAGCTCACGGCTCACAATGACCACCGGAGACCACTGTGGCCACGGTGTGCTGCCTGAATTGAAGAGCAGTCTGGCTTTTACCTTCCTTGAACTCGCAGTAAAAATACTGACACAACTCAGCACAGCTCCTCGTCTTAGCCTTTTGCCATAACTCTCTTGACCCTCCTTCTCAAGCTCCCTTACTCACCCTGATGTGTTTGTGCCCTGTGGAGTTCAGTTCTACACACCCTTAATAAATTCAATTACTCATATTCAGATGACTCCCAGATTTCTATCTCTAACCCCGGCCTCTCTTCTGAGATCTAAATTCGTTTACTACAAATGCCATCTTGGCATATCCATTTGTCTCACAGCAACCACAACTCAACAGTTACAAAACTGAACTGATTCTTCACCCTTTTTTTGTATCCTCTACTCTTTCCCACAGTAACTAACTTCTATGGAGTACTTTTTTTTTTAATGTATGAAGAACTGTTCTAAATGTCTTGTATACATTAGTTCATTAAATCCCCACAATATGGCCTACAGAGTAGGCACTAATCTTACCCTCCATTTTAGAGATGAGGGAACCAAAGCATGCAGAAATTAAACAACCTGCCCAAGGTCACAGGGTCAGTGAAAGGGGCAGGCAGGCCAAAGCCCCTGTGCTCTTCACCATCACACCACTTTCCTTCTCCAAGTGTGTAAGCTAGTGGCACTTCGAATTCACCCAGTGGCTCGTTCCAGAAAGATGGAAGTCATCTTTGATGCATTATTTTCTTTGACTGCCCACACTAAAACCATCACTCCATGCTAAATATACCTCTATTTCTCCATCTATCAACTTCTTTAAGTGCACCACCGTCTTTTGCTATCAACTCTTGTGCCTTCTAATCACTTCAGGCAATAACCACAGTGCCTTGAAAAAGCAATCTGATCCATTAATTTCACAATTTATAAAACATGTGTATGTGTCATGCACCATTCTAGGTGCTGGAATAAAAGAGTGAAAACAAAGTCCCTGCCTTCACAGAGCCTAAATTCAAGAAGTAAAGAATAAATAAAACACTCAAACAAATAAATATGTAAATTCAGGTAATGATAAGGGCTGTGAAATAAAATGAAACAGGAAAAAAGTAGGCAGAGAGGGCAGGCGTGATGGAGGAAAATGCTATTTGAGACACTAATCTGATAAATTCACACCCCTACTTAATACCCTTCAATGGTTTTCCTTTTCTCTTAGGATAAAATCTAAAACATTAACATGACTCTAGAGAGAGTGACCACATGGTCAAGCTTTCCCAGAAAACTCCCAGTTTAACACCCATTGCCTGTTCACTTGAAAAATATTTCCATTTTGAAGATTAAGTATGTGATCCTTATACCTAAGAGCCCGGCATGATAGGGTTTCAACCCAATTGCAGCTTTGGTTCATTCATCTTCCTCACTTGCTCTCTTAACTCCAACTATCCTGATCTCAGATCTTCCAAGTGTTTCGTTCCAAGTGTAAAGCTCCCAGATTTCCACCAGCCTTGAATGCTTTTCTTCTCCACTTTGTCTTACTCCTATTCATCCTCTAAGTCACAGCGTTTCAGCTTAAAAAGTCTTTTCTTCTTCTTAAGAAACCTACCCTTGTTTTTTCCCCCATTGTACTTTGTATTTTTTCCTTGAAGCATTTATATCATTGATAATTAAATATTAATATCATTGATTGATAGGTGTCTGTCTTCTCCACCAGACTGCAAGTTTCATGAAGGCATGGACTGATTCTTCTTTGTTCATTGTTTTATCTCCAGTATACAACTAATGCCCAGCACATAGCAATATGCTCAATAAATGTGGTTAGAAAGAATAATAAGGAGGTATAATTAGTGGCAGGCAAGAGAACCTGATAGATTGAAGAGTGAATCAGGACAAAATATTTGATAGAACTTCTGGACTGATTGATTGAATATAGTTGGAGGTCAGTAGAAAGAAGATTAAAAATAACTCCCTGGTTCTTAGCTTGGGCAAGTGAATGGACAGTGCTGCCATTGACAGAGATGGAAGATGCAATGTAAAGAACAGGTTGGAGAAAAGGATGTGCTATATTTTAGACATATGTCCTGAATTTGAGATATCTATGAGATGCCTAGGTAGAGATTGTTATTTACAGCCAAATGTATTTGTTTTGTAACAATGGTATTTTCAGTAGAACCTGTGTCAGTTCAGGTCCAAGAAAGCTTTAAAAAGTTGTGAAAACTAGGGGCACCTGGGTGGCTCAGTTGGTTAAGTGTCAGACTCTTGATTTCAGCTCAGGTCATGATCTCAGGGTCAGGAGACTGAGTTCCATGTCTGGTTCCCCACTGAGTGTAGAGCTTGCTTAAGATTCTCTCCTCTTCTCCCTCTGCCCCTCCCTGGCTGGTGCTCTCTACCTCTCTCTCAAAAAAAAAAAAAAAAAAAAAAGAGTTGTGAAAAACTAGAAATTCCCATTTGCCAGGGAGAATGGTAATTAAAAAAAAAATCATGGTCTTTATTTTGCCCCTCTAGCCTAGATTTTGAAAAAGCAAGCTTTAGCTCACAAGGAGCCAAAACCCCTGTCCCACATGTTTCTGACCCCAGTTTTGATTCCATAAATGAATATGCTATTAAGAAGTAGTTTGAGGGCGCCTGGGTGGCTCAGTTGGTTAAGCGACTGCCTTCGGCTCAGGTCATGATCCTGGAGTCCCTGGATCGAGTCCCGCATCGGGCTTCCTGCTCGGCAGGGAGTCTGCTTCTCCCTCTGACCCTCCTCCCTCTCATGCTCTCTGTATCTCATTCTCTCTGTCTCAAATAAATAAATAAAATCTTTAAAAAAAAAAAAAAAAAAAAGAAGTAGTTTGAAAAAAAAAGTTATTGAATACCTAATAAGATGACAAGAGAGAATGTAATTTACATAAAATATTAAACTTTTTTGGTATTCTTTAAAATATTAATTTTTAAGATCTTTGCTCTATGTATTTACAATCAATAGACTGTGACAACTTGCAAAGAAAATGAAATCAAGACAGCCTTTGACTCCAAAAGTAGAGTCAAGTAAAATTGACTCAATGGAAAAACGTCTCAAATTCTAACCTGAGAAGAGAAAATCGTGCAAGGCATACAAGATGGTGTCACAAACATGAAAAGAGATACATTCTCCATGTACAAAAGTCGGGATTTTTGGAAAGATCGTTTGTATTATCCACCTCCCTGGCTTTCCCTGAAATACTTGGCATTACTGACCACCTCTTTTTTTTTTTTTTTCCACTTATGTTCTCTCTTTAGATATCAAATCTCTGCTGTATCATTTCATTTTCTCTCATGGGTTAGTTTATCCCCCTAGAGCAGATTGCTCACAAATCAAGATTCCTAATGATGACCCTTCTCTCGAAACCCATACCACGTGTCTAAAAACCTAAAATTAATCTCTTCCTGGGGCTTCCACCATTTCTTGAAACTCTACAGGTCCCTACATGAGTTTGCTATTCTACTATTTATTTATTATTTATTTATTTATTTTTAGAGAGACAGCATGAGTGTGGAGGGGTAGAGGGAGAGGGAGAGAGAGAATCCTAAGTAGGCTCCATGCCCAGCATGGAGCCCGACGTGGGGCTCAATCTCAGGACTCAGATCAAAACCTGAGCCTAAATCAAGAGTTGGCCACTTACTACTTAGCCACCCAGCCGCCCCCAATTCTTCCTTTTAAACCTGCCTCTGCTCTTCCTCTGTACCCTCCACATTTCTGATTATGATACAAAACAGAAATGTGGGTGTCACCTCGCCTTCCTCTTCTCTGCCCCAGGCCTCTAATAAGTTGTATTTACCTATTCTGGTAAATATCATCTCATCTTTCCCTTCCTCTCTACTCTCATTGTCCTTACCAAAGCTATTTATTTCTCACTGGAACAACTGGTGTCATCCCCTCAATGGTTTGCTTGACTACAGTCACAAGGTGAGCAGTGAGCATTATTACTCTTTGTTACCATTAATATTTTTCTTAAATCATATTACCCCAGTCCTGTTATCAAAACCTGTGTTTATATCAAATTCCCTGTTTATCAAATTCCCAAATCCTTAACATATGATTCAAGATTTCACATGTTTTTCTTAATTATTCCATATCTTGCCCTCCATGTGCCAGAAAAACTGAACTGCTCACCACTTGTACTCAATACCTACCAGCTACCCCTTTATCTACGTGCCTCTGTTCATATTCTTCTCTCTTTCAACCCCTCCCAGCTTCTTATGTTTATATACCTAAATTCTACATGTTATTTAAAGCCCAATCCAAATGTCACCTCAATGAAAAAGACTTTCCTGACTGCTCAGCCAGAAATATTCTTGTCCTCCATGGAATCAAAAAGTATTTTATCTGAATCTCTCTTATGGTGCTTAACAAATTCTCTCTATTGTCACACTTATTTACACATATGCCTTCTTTACTCCAAATATGTGTTCAATATAGGACCAATGTCCAATCGATTGTTACAAAATGCCATGTCCAGAAAACATGTTCACTAACTAACCATGTGCTTACATTTAAAAAAGCAGTTCTCCTTTAATAACAAATGACACATTGTATTTTGGAAGAACAAAGTTTTATAGAAAGCTCAGTTTAATTTTTGTTCTACTTCTCACCAGCTACTTGTCTTTTAGAAGCTAATTCCTTGAAAGCTTAATTTCTTTTGTAAAATATGGCTAATACTACCTGTCTCACAAATTTTTAATACGATTAAGTCAGGCAATAACATATAAAGTGCTATATGCAGGTGTCCAATAAATTTTGGTTCTCTCCCTCTCAATATATTTGTGGTAGCTCTCTAAGAAGACTGCATACACCAATTTCACCTAGCAACATTCAAAGATGTGCTGGGAGTCCAAGAAAACATGGCATTTGAGGACCAAAGAAGGCCAGCCTGCCAGGGGGACCCAAGCTGTGTTTCCTACTCATTAGAGCAAAACTGAGGAAAACAAAATATTACTTAAATAACTTGTCCTGACCCAGAAATGTTAACAGAATGTCAATGCAAGAGCTAAGAAAATGGAAGCGATGAAAATAAATTTCACTGAATAAATATAAGGTGATGCAAGGTACTTTTACATCATCTTATTTCATCTCCATATACTGATGAGGTAACTGAGCTTCTGTGAAATGAAGACACTTCTAAAACCTCATATCATGGTAGGTCATGTTCACACACACACATACCTTTATGAGAGAGACAGAGACTGAGAAAGAAACCAAGGAATTCTGATTCTCTGAAGAGCCTCAGAGAAGGTTTTGACTGGGGGTAACTGAGTATTAGTAAGGGAAAGAAAACTACATTAATACAACTGCTAGCATTTGCCAAAAAACTATGCTGGACCAATAGAATGCTACAGACTCACTCTTGAGAAGGAAAAATTCCATTTACTTGAAATAATAAATTATTCCTTTCAATAGTAATTGAGAAGTAGCAAAAACACCCTTTTGTGCATTCTAAAAGCACTTTTAAAGAATTATGAAATATTTTAATAAACCAATATTTAAAAAAGTTTCTCTCAGGATATTTTCCTGTGTATTATTTTACCTGGTGGCCTCCATTCTGATAGAAAAGAAAAAAAAAAAAGGAAAATAATTAGGAAATTTGCTGTCATGATTTTAAATCCACAGAGACTTGTAAGGTCTATAAATCTCATGAGATGTTAGTTATTGATAACCAATAATATAGGGATTCAATATTATCCACAGCTCATGGCCATGAAAATAAGAGCATTTTTACTTTTCAAGCTATACTGGAAATTGGATATTTCCTCAAAGAAAGGTTATTCATATATTTAAGTTACATGTGAGACGAAAATTAAAACTGTTTTTGTATCTCACGGTATACAGCACTTTAAATATGCAAGTTACAGTAACTTTTGGATACTTGTTGATTCATATGGTGATCACATGAAAGTGTTCATTTTATTAGGCTCTAAGCAACCTCATACCACCAAATAATGTTAAAACTGGAGAAGAAAAATATTAAAATATATGCTTGAACCAGACATTAAGACATTAAATACTTGCTTCTTAACACAAAGTCCAATTACTTGTATAAAACTTCTGACATCCGCTGGCCTAAATAATCAATTTCCAACCTCTCCTTTTTTTTTTTTTAAGATTTTATTTATTTATTTGAGAGAGAGAGAGTGAGAGAGAGCATGAGAGGGGAGAGGGTCAGAGGGAGAAGCAGACTCCCTACTGAGTGGGGAGCCCGATGCGGGACTCGATTCCGGGACTCCAGGATCACAACCTGAGCTGAAGGCAGTTGCTTAACCAACTGAGCCACCCAGGCGCCCTCCAACCTCTCCTTTTTAACACTTGTTCCGCAGAATTTCCAGAAAATGTGGCGGTACTACTACAATGTAATTAATCAATTTTCAAAGTTCCATCCTATTTGTGTATAATACTTTTAATGCTCTCTACATTCCAGCCATGCCTTCTATCACTGAGGGATATTAGATACATTAGAAAACTTTTCCTGATTTCTCTTCGCTCTTTCTTTAAAGTATAGATATGCCATGTACCTGTTAGGATAGAAATGAAAGCATGGGTTTTTGAAGTGGGATAGATGAAATTTTGGATACTGCTTCCATAATTAATAGCATCATGGTCTTCAGCAAATTACTTAACCAGTAAACCTCTGCTTTCTCTTTTTATGAAGAGGTATAATAACTGCTATATGGGATGGTTTTGAAGATTAAGTAACAGTTGTGCAGTACCTAGAAAAATTGTGCCCGAAAATGCAACAATAGGGAATAATCTGTTCTCTTCTCTTTCTTGTGACAGTCTAATTTCTCGCATTTTAATTCCTTTTAACCCCACGGGCATTAGTCAGGATATAGGGACAGTGACATCATGCTACAATTCAAACTGCTATCCATTTTTGGTCCCATGCCACTTAGAGGGGATTTCTGCTAGGATTATATTCTGTTTATTAGAGATGAGAATTTTATTTCATTCAAGATATATTAACCTGTACATATAAAATATTAACATTTGCGTAAAACTACACTTAAATATATACTACCCAAACTACCCAGAAAGTTGGGTGGATGGCGCAGAAACCAACGTATAGTTTCTACAATTAATGCATTTTAAGAATTCTGGCACATCTAGAATTTTATATAATCCAAAGTCTTTATACAGAAAAATATGTGAGGTTTAGTTAACATTTATAATGATTTTTTAAATTGTAGTCTCTGGGAGAACTTTGTACAAGGATTTATTATTGTATTTAAGTAGTGTCTTAAGGTATAGCTTTTATGGTCTATTAAGTATAACTCTCAAGCACCTTAAACACAACTAAATGAGGTGGAATTACTATTAACTTGTATTTTAGGTTACCAAGTGCCCAGGCAATTCCAACCAACTATATCCGGAATAGTATTTTATGACAGCTCATGACTTTCTATGCTGAGCTTCCTTGACTTAAAATTTTTACGAGATTGAAAACTGGCCTCTGAGATGGTGCCGGAAAGTTGGGTCATTAGCCCTCACCTTTTAAGAAATAATGTCTCAGCAGGCTGTATTTGAACCACTTGAGCTCAAGGAGGTGTTAACAGAGTTGTTAATTAACCTAGGTCTGGAACCCATTGTAAAGAATCCCAGAAAGTTGGAACAATAGGTAGGTACTGCTTAACCCACAGCAGGGAAGAAATGACTTCTGCTTTAATAATATAGTCAAAAAAGTTTTATAATACTGATATTAGAGTAAAAAAAAGAATGGCAACCTGCAACTAACAGTTGGTCGCAAATAGGTGCAGAGTTTCACTGCCTTCCAAAAGACCAGCTGGAATGGAAGCGGACAGAACTGGACATTCAGAGCGTTACACTGGCCTTTTTGGAGCAATCCCTGACTTTACACATGAATATAAACAGGCAATCAAAGAAACCTCAAAATGGCATCTCCTTTACACTCAAGCCTCTGACAAGATCAAGGATTTGCTTAAATCAACTAAGACCATTGTTTTCAAAAATTCAAAAGGATAGAGACTTCGTGGCTTTCCCTGGGAAGCATGTTCTAATGCTTACTTAATTCTACACTCGCAATCAAGAAGGTCTCAAGGTGAAAATAACCTCTCCTTATTTTCAGTGTAAACCCAATGGTCTGTGGAACGAGAGAACTGACTGGCATAAACAAACAAACAAATCTCTCAACTTGTTGGAAAAATGTTCCAAATGTTTCTCAGTCACCTCCTCCTCAGACAACGGCACTGAGATTATTATTTCTCGGAGAAACTGGTAAAACCGTTTTAACTAACTCTTGTCTCTTTTACATCTCTGTATGTAACTTTTTGAAATACGCAATCCTAAACACTTTATATTTAGGATCTGACCAAAGTGAGGGAATCCCCACTGCACTCTCAATGCTCCAATCTTCCCTTCGTTTTGTTGAAGTTCTTCAGATTAAACCATCAATGAGAGAAATAAACGGTGAAGATTATGAACATAGGAATATAAAGTTTAGATGCTGTAATAAAAACATACAAAAATTAATCTGACTCCTATGTTATGAGGTAACTTTAATTAACAGATCACCCTATTTATCACTTTTAAAACAGCATCTATGGCATGCATAATTATTACTAAAATCAATTGTATTTCAACATAAATTTTAATCCTGTAAGTGTTTGTAGCCAGCATTTCTTAGGTAGAAGCAGGGAAATTTTGATTATTTTTCTTTTTTACACTTTGCTTCCTCAGTAATAATCCACTATGGTATTTGTGAGTTTTTCCTCAACACAGCTTATTTACAATCATTACTGTATATGCCAGTAAACCACATTCTTGATTTCGTTCATCACACGTTAACGGTTTTACAGAGACCCACCTCTTTCATCGAAAGGTCTTATTGTTGAAAAGTCTCAGGGACCAGAAACCCTGAGCCATGGGTTGGGAATTGCTTATGTAATGGCAGGAAGGAAGAGATAGAGCAGAATGGCAGAGAATGACTGCTACATTAGAGGTAGGAGGGCCTAAGGCCCTAAGAAGGAAAGCTGACACAGAAGAAAGGAAATAATGAGAATGCTTCTCATCCTCAACATCTGGATGTCTGGAAAGGGCAAAAAAAACAGTGAGAAAAATAAGGTTGAATAAAGAGATGACATAGAGATAGAAAGGAGAGCCAGAAGAAAACCTCTGATCTAGCACCTCTTTTTTTTTTTTTTTTAAAGATTTTATTCATTTATTTGACAGGGAGAGAGAGATAGCAAGAAAGCACAAGCAGGGGGAGCAGCAGAGAGAGAGGGAGAAGCAGGCTCCCCGCCGAGCAAAGAGCCAGACAACGATGCAGGGCTCCATCCCAGGACCCTGGGGTCACGATGCGAGCCGAAGGTGACGCCCAACCATCTGAGCCATCCAGGCGCCCCTGATCTAGCACCTCTTAAGCAAAAAAGTTTCAAGGACAGATTTTAGTGTGATAGTATTTCCAGAGAAAGAATAATGTTCCTCTGCCCTTCAGATATCTTTTCCCTAGTGTTCATTATTATGTAGACTTTATTTGGCAAGTGGCGAATTGCTTTAATTCTACTGGAGAAGTAGAAGGTTTGAAATTGCATCTAACTGAGAGTCAACACACTTGATTAAAACATGTTTTAGACCCAGTATTAAAGATGACTATAAATTGGCATCATCTTGAAAAAGATTCCAGACTCTCTTGGGAAAGAAAACAAAAAAGATGGGACCAGGGGTAGTGAATGTAAATTAGCTCTGTCTATATTTATCTGAGACTCAACAAATAGTGTAAGAATTGATCATTCAAAATCTGTGATTACAGCATACTTCAGGAAAACATATGCATCTGGTCTTATTAGTTTCAGACTTGCTGGATTTCACACGATAAATTCCTGTTAGCACATCCTGATTCTAGTATTGTTATGTTTGAAAGATTCTGAGCAAAAAACATCTTATACTTAGAACTTACAAAATACTGTTTATATATTTATCTAATTTGATTTTCACAAAAAGTCAATATTAAAGTCAAGGAAGATACTAATTTCTTCTTATAAATCTGACTTCCTGGGCTTTTACTATCATATCTGTATTCCTCGTAATCTAAGTTGTATTCTTCAATATTTGTTTTGTCATTATAAGTTCTTGCATCTAATAAAGACATAACTACTGTCCTCTAGGTAAAACTGTGTCTTTTCTCCAGACTTCATACTTCCTATAATCTCTAAGAGGCTAAGTCTGTAAGTCCTAAGAATGTAACTGGATGCTCCGGACCAGAAACGAGTCAGACGTTTTTTGTAGCATTAGTGGGACAGAGTCTTAT
The DNA here is from genome assembly GCF_054177405.1 of Leptonychotes weddellii. Lineage (NCBI taxonomy): Eukaryota > Metazoa > Chordata > Mammalia > Carnivora > Phocidae > Leptonychotes > Leptonychotes weddellii. The sequence goes on along the minus strand of NC_138372.1, from coordinate 119,807,261 downwards.
TCATTCATGATGGTATCTATTAAAACAAAATACTCTCTTATAAAGCATCTCAATGTATTTTCATTGAACAACTGGCTGTCCTCCAGGGGAGTAGACCCACTCCAGGAAAGCATCCTAAAAATCTTGATTTTATTTGTAAGTAATTTTTGTCCAAATGACCTTTCAATTTTAGAGTTTTCAACCCAGTGATATTAGTACTAAATAGCCCAAGCAGGACAACCCAATGTAAATATTCCCAAATGATCTGTTGTAACGTGCTTCCTTCTGCGTTTCTCTGTGTATGTAGTCAAAGAGATTGCTCTAAAAATTAGGCCAAAAAGCAGTCAAAAAGGAGACTTTTGCTCCTGAATCTTATTTGAAAATCAAGAAGTCTTACCTGTGAAACATTCCAAAATAGAGAATCAAATGAATTTTCAGCTCAAATATTAAAGCACTTCTATTTATATTTTAAAACACACATATTGTTTTAAACAGTGGTTTTCATCTCTGTCAGATCCAAGGATTTTTTTTTTTATAACATCTTCCTAACTAGACTGAGATAATGTCATATCTGGTAACATTTTCTAGCTACACAGAAAATATAAATAAGTCCATATAATGATCTAACTGTAATGTGAAAAAGAAAACAAAGGAATGTAAAATAAAATAATATATATTTCATTTTGAAAAAGCTGAGGCTTGGCCACATATGAAATGAAGGAGCCATCTGCTTGCACATTGCTGTGAATTCCCAAGCACAAATGCACATGATTACAAGTGCACTGCATGGATAACTCACATTTCATGAGGAGGCTTCTAATTGGGGACATAATTTTTCTAAATAATAATTAACTCTTAGTAAAGTACCAAACAGAACAAAAATAACATCATCCCTTGATATACCTGATAGTTGCATTCCCGGAAATTTAAGTACATATAAGACCATGATAAAAAGATGCTTTATGTACAAAACAGGAGTAGGTTGTAGGGCTAATACACATAAACAGATCTGATTACTTAACATGAATGCTGGATGGGTTAATTGAAATTGGGATGCAGGACAACTTTCCTTTGTACTTCTCTCTCTCGTCACATTATAGTTGTCTGGTGGACCTGACCCCCACCTACAGAATGTTTTCAGACATCTATCACTGTGATCATCAACAACATCTCCACAAATTTCCAAAACACCCCTGGGACAATACTACCCCTGCCAAAACCCAAGAAGTCAACCCTGGCCTCTTACTGTGATCCAGAGTGACTTTCAACTCCTCATGCTCCTTTCTGATCCAGAAAAGCCTTTGTTAGCTCCCCAGGCTAGGGGACTGAAGTCCTATGTTTGCATACCTCTTTCATAGCATATATCATAATTTATCAGATATGTGATTTTAAATGTTTGTCTCCACTGTCAAACTGTAAGCTCCATGAAGGCAAATAAATATCTGCTTTACCCTGCATCCTTAGTGTCAGACTTGTCCTCACACATGATAGGTGCTCAATAATAATGGATGTTAACAAAGGAATGAATAAATGAATTTGTATCCATTCAAAAACTGGAATTCACATCATATTGTTTCACTGGGTGAGGTGCTGAGATACTGACCTCTAAGTAAGTATATCTATCTACCTATTGCACTGAATATTAGGGGCATCTTTAGAAATTAAAAAACAAACAAATAAAAAAACTCTTAGGGAAACCAAGAACGGTCAAAATGAGAAAGCAGCTCTTTATGTAATGAACTCAATATGCATTGTAGAACACAGCCTAAAAAAACATTATGTGATCTTTAAATTCTTGTTAGTGGAATGAGTGATTGCTTGAATTGCCAAAAGAGTATTTTAAAGGTATTGTATGAATATTTATGGTTTCTGTAACTAAAAATAGCTTCACAACACATAAAATTAGAACAACGTATCTTAAAAAACCATCGATCACTTGAGACACTTCCTCACCTGAATTTGATTATTTTTAAACTGTCTCTCATGGAGAATATTTATTTTATTTATTTATATCTCACTGCATTCCACAAAAGCCTTGAAGTATATATTCTAAATTAAGCACTCCTACCCTTGGTAAAGGCTGAACATATTCTTTTAATTTTTATGTTGGACTTCAATAAAATTAACACAATTAGCACTCAAGATGACTAAAGGTTGAAATATCTAAATGTAATAATGATAAATTTAACGACTCAAACGTATCTCTAAACAAAAATTTAGCGAGATGATCAATCACCATTTCTGCTTTTCCAGATGGCTGCAGTCCCATCTCTTAGAATAATGGAGTGCTCAACCCTTTGATAGTTAATTGTACTGGATTACTGTTTGGCAATCAACCAACTCTTTGGCCTGGGGGCAGATCATTTTATTTAATGGTTCATCACCAAGACCTCACTAGAATGACAACATAGATCACTACACTATCATGCCAAGAAAGTGAAGAGCTTTAATCCAGACTTGCTGGATTTCACACGATAAATTCCAGTCCATTCCACCTGGGAGGAATTTCACTTAATAAACTACCTAGGTAAATGGTAACCAAAATTAGTAGTGATTAAGACCAAGAGCAGATTAAGTAAAATAGCAAATGGGCAAATAGATTTTTTTCAAGTCATGTGTTACCTAGTTTGACATTTCTCTTAAGTACAGTAATTTGGCTTTAAAATATAGGAATAACATCTGCAGTAGGTTGAAGCAGAAAATCAGATAAACAACAAAAAAAAAGATTTTTAATGCTTAAGGTCTGAGTAGAGTTTCACATTTTTCACTGAACTTGAACGTTTTAATTTTCAAAATGTAAAGACCTATGTAAAAACAAAACTTTGTTAGTTTTGAAAAACATTTGTGGAAAATACTGAATTCGCGAATCAGCATTGTACCACTGAAAAACTGATTTTTCTGTTTATCTTCAAAATGTATGTCCAGATGTATTTCATCTTTAACCCTGAATGGCTCAAGCTTGGGAAAAGCAGTCATTTAACAGAACAAAACCAGTAGAAATTCCACAGATCTCATACCAGACTCTGCGTCAAGCTCAGAAGTCAGCAAAATGATAAAACAATTTACAATGACATTTACCTAAAAACCCAATTGTGGATGAGAGGGACATGCCTGTCTCTATGCTAGAAAATAAGATACAGTATAAATCCCATTTGTCTTTTTTTTTTAATTTATAAATGATTTATGCATTTTGAACCTTGTTTCCCTATTTGGGAATATCTTCCTGATTCTCCTTGGTAATTTCTCATGTACCTTTCAAGACTCAGAATGAATGTGGCCTCACTGGAGTCCCCCTGAAGGCCATGTGGCCATCCTTATCCTGTGCTCCCAGAAAGCATTTTTTTTCTTTTTTTTAAAGATTTTATTTATTTATTTGAGACAGAGAGAGCAGAGCAAGAGAGAGAGAGAGAGCATGAGCAGGGGAAAGTGGCAGAGGGAGAGGGAGAAGCAGACTTCCTGCTGAGCAGAGAGCCCAACACGGGGCTCCATCCCAGGACCCCGAGATCATGACCTGAGCTGAAGGCAAACGCTTCACCAACTGAGCCAACCACCCAGATGCCCCATCAGAAAGCATTCTTCATACCTGATTCCCCACTCCCTGTGTTGTGCTATGATTTACTTGTTTACATGCCCATTTCTTCTATCAGAGCTCCATGAATGAGGGACTATGATTCCCTCCTTTGTATCCTCACCATTCAAGACAGTCCTGGCACATCGTAAGATCTAATATACTTGTTTTAAATGAATGAATGGTGTTCCATAGCCGAACTATGCTCCTTGACTATGATAATAAAACTCATGAATGAAAACATCTGGGGTCAGAATCTGAAATGAACTGATCGAAGTCACTGATCCACCGTCACCTGCCAGCTCAGGGCTGCCTCAGGTGGAGAAGCCTCTGGCTACACGAAAACCCCCTTCACTGTGCCCTTCAGAGTTCTATCCCTGGCACCTCATCTTTAATCTCCCTTCTCTCCTGGGCTCCTCACACCCTGTCTGTTCTGATTAGGAAGCACAGATGCCATGCCTTTCCTGTGAATCAGGAGGCGTGTGTTTTAACCCGGGCTCTGCTCAGTTATCTATGAGCTTTAGCAAAACATGGGCCTCTCTGAAGCCCCCCTTCTCATCTGCAAACAAGGGAGAGAGGTGGGGTGTTGGAGGTCATGGGCATAGAGTGGAACAGGTCTGGGTGCAAACCTTTCCTGCCCCTGAATAGTCAAAGAGCCTTAAAGCCTTCCATTCATGTTCAATTTGTAAAATAGGAACACCATGATTCATCTGCTGGTTTCATCAGATGGTTGTAAAAAACAAAAACGTCACAGGTTTAGAAATTGCAAAGTGCTATTTTTCTATAGTGAGCCATTATATCAATGCAGTGATACACTGTTCCATAGTGATTTTTTTTTCTGTATTCTCTCTGAATGCAAATCTGACTCCATCACCGCCATCACTTCTTTTTAAAAGCCTCCAATAGCTGCCCATCGCATTCAGAATAAAGCCCCTTGTTAAGCATGTAAGGTCTTTCCTAGTGAATCCATCTCTAGAGACATGCCCTCTCAGTGTTGTTACCAGACTCAATGAACCAGTCACAAGTTCCGGATTATCTCTACTCTCTCACTTCCGCCCGTTTATTCACTCTGTTCCCTGACACCACCTCCCCCCAGCACTTTTGCATACCTCTTTCATAGCGCTTGCTACACTGTATTGCAACTGGGGGGGGCTGGTGTCTGGCTTCCACCTTAGACTATGAGTCCCTTGAGAACAGAGGTGGTTGTGTACATTGTATTACTGGTGCCCAGCCTGGTACCTCTTGTGTGTGGCGCCATTTAATAAGGTTTGCAGGATGGATAAGTTACTGCCTGAAAACCCCTGCTTGACAGCTATTAATGTTCCTGAGTTCAGAGTTGGCCATAATGTATATTGATTAAATATGGATATCTCATGGTAAATTCCTTTATCATTATTGGAAAAATAGGCCAAGCTGTGGTCAACTAAGTAAATGCAGAGGAAAACATGATATTAGTTTTGGGGTACATAATAGACATAATAGCCATTTTTAAGTATTTGGCAATTTATACCCTGCTTCTTTTCACAAAGGATACAAGAAAGCACATTGGTGGAGTGAAAAAAGAAAAAGGATATCAGAAATACGCATGCAGGAAAGACCTATTATATAGTTGCCATAGCTGAATAGTAACTTTGGCTCTGAATTTTCTGGAAATCAAAATAGACATTCATAGTAACATATACTCAAATCTTGATGTGGTAGCAAAGAGGGTGTTGGTGATAGCACAAGGGAAAGGGTTGGAAAGGTGAACAATCTGACTGAAAAAAATGGTAACAGATGTTATATGCATGCATGAAATTAAAATGAACTCAAATTAAATGAAATATTCTATAAGGTATGTATTCTTAAAAGTTTCATTAATAATCAACAAAAGCCACATTGTTGCTTCTGCAGTGTATGAGCCTCTACCCATCCACCCCAACCCCAATCCAGCCCTTCTATTTCTTGCTCCTGAAATCAGACATGTAACCTACAAATGAAAACATAGGTTGAGCAGAGCTGAAAACATACAATGCTTTACATTTTTGAAAAGGCAATTATTCAATTGTTTGGGGGCAGGAAGGAGGAAGGAGAGATACTAAACAAATTATGCTATATATAAAACAATTTGTGATTTAAATAAAAACCAAAAATGACTAATTTTTTTTTATCTTCATACTGTTCTGCAAGCCAAATAAAACAAATGAAAGAAGAAAATGCCATGACAAAGTCCTTCCACGTTGGCCTTGAAATGACAATGCTATCAGTAAGTATTGAGACAACCACATCTAAATGAATCTGTACCAAAGAAGTAAAATTCTTCTTTGAAAATATTTGACTTCAGTACATTTTCTGGTGGCCTAACTTAACCCAAATAATGACATGGAACTCACAGGAAATAAGTTGATGGAAATAACATTCGGGTGTGGCCTGGCTATGGACATACTGGTATTGTGATGTCACAGTAAGAGAGAAGACAAGGACCTCTCTCACATTCATAGCTCATGAAATGGGATCACTAATAATGCGGAGCTTAAGCCATGCAGACTCTCTAGGATCTAAACTGACTATAAAGCAACAGATGACACTTGTTCAAAGACAGACTACAGTTGCCAAGGCTCTGTCCTAATACTAAAAAAGCAAACACACTAATAATAAAAAATCATTAGACTATCAGCACAATTAATTTTTGGACTACTTTTCACCTATCAATTTCTAAAATGTTTTCTGTTAACAGAATATCCAGACTTTCAGACTATGCACAGAATGACAAGTAATTCACAAATACTAGGTTTAACTTTAATAAATAAGTTTGCATGTAGTTCATTTTGTAACATGTATTGAGTATAATGTTTAATTAGGATTTTATATCATCTATGGCATCCTGCCCTTCTATATAATCTATGTTAATAAAGACTTGACTGAAGAGTCAAAAAGGGGAAAGTAATATGAATTTCTCAAGAAAAAAAATATCCTAACACTTAGATTTAAAAAGGTAAAAATCATAAAAGACTCATGATTTGTACACATAACAAAACACCCCTGCATAAAAAAAATTCCCACAATTAACAACAAAAAATTACAAACAAAAAAACTAGGTAAAATATTTACATCATAGATAACACGGGGCTAGTATTCTTAATATAGAGTTCTAATATACCAATAAGAAAAAGACAAACACCTCGATGAAAAAAATGTGCAAATTATATGAACATACAGTTTGTTAAAGAGTGTAAAGAAAGTTTTACCTCACTATTAATCAAAGAAAAATTTTAAAAAACAAATGCCTTCACTTATTATTGGGAACTATTTAAAAGAATAACACCCCACAGTGCTGGCCAGGGTCTGAAATCCTCCAATATTGGTGGTACAATATCAGTAGACTCAATATATCTGGAGGGTAGTTTGGCAATATATATTTAAAAATGTGCCAAGTAGGGGCGCCTGGGTGGCTCAGTCGTTAAGCGTCTGCCTTTGGCTCAGGTGATGATCCCAGGGTCCTGGGATCGAGCCCCACATGGGGCTCCCTGCTCAGCAGAAAGCCTGCTTCTCCCTCTCCCACTCCCCCTGCTTGTGTTCCCTCTCTCGCTGTGTCTCTCTCTGTCAAATAAATAAATAAAATCTTAAAAAAATAAAAAAAATAATAAATAAAAATGTGCCAAGTAACCAAGCAATTTCTCTTCCCAGAAATTTATCATAAGAAAATCAGGAAAGTATGTAAAGAAATACAAACCACTATGTTCCTAAGAGTAACTTCACATTTCCTAAATGCTGAGTACTTTACAGAATGCTTTAATTTGTTTTACTCCTCATAACCATCATATTCTACAGATGCAAAAATAAGATACTGAGGTAGATGAAATAATTTTTTGAAGACAGAAGGAATTGAGCAATCAATATCATGTCATAGGATTCCAAAGCCTTAACTGCCAACTTCAGATGAATTTTTTTTTTACAGTTTTTTTAAATTAAAGATGTCCTAGGAGAGAAACAGAGTGACCATGACAAAGAACTGAAAATATCCAGAGACAAAGAAGAACAGGAAACAGAATCAGACAGACGTAAATGGAGAAAGACAAAGAGACAGAGAGAGATGGAGACGCAAAACAGGCATCGGTGGGGAGAGACTGGAAATGAAAGAGAAAAAGAAGTACATTTTGAAATTATTAATACTCTGTATCTTATTTTTTCTTTGACTGCTGCTAATTATTTTTTTTGTAGCAAGTATTACTTATGTGACATAGATATTTTTTAAAAATTGCTAATGGAAGCAGGGGACCCGAAGTTATCTGATTGGAAATATATATGCCTGGTCTCACTACTAAGCAAATGGGCTAGGAGATTTCATAAGTTTATGTTTTGTGCCATCCTTCCCTAAAGGTAGAAAGTCTAATTGCAAAATGTAAACCAGGAAAGGCAGATATCTGGAAGCACAAGGTGGAAGATAAAAGAAACTTCCAACTTACTTCCAGAGAAGGCCTGAAGGAGTGTGGTGGTTCTACGTTGTTGATTTGGGGATACACAGATAGTTTACAAATCAATACAGATGAAGATACCAATATCCTTTTTAAATGGAAGCGACAAACCCTGTTTGCAACCTCATCTCTACAAAGAATGTACATGTGTGCATGTCTGCACTCACATGCACATGAGTGTATGCACACACACACCTCATAAAACATGGAAACAAAAATAAACCCAGAAACCTTTTCAAGTGGCTATCACAACACTAAGTGGAGAAACATTAATAGGGGTGGATCAGCCATGTCAATTTAGGACATGAAGAACCAGTTACATACGTTACTGTAGGGGCTTCACCTTCTTAGATTACACTGTCTAAAATTTGCAGCCAAAATTAGCTAAAATATTGTTACTGCCAAAATTATCTAGAACCACATAATTTCAAACAGCAAGGACAAAATATATATGCACTGCTCTATGCAGTGTTTTATATTCTTTTAAATCATTGCCAATTAAAAAAAAAAACCAGGGGCGCCTGGGTGGCTCAGTTGGTTAAGCGACTGCCTTCGGCTCAGGTCATGATCCTGGAGTCCCGGGATCGAGTCCTGCATCGGGCTCCCCGCTCGGCGGGGAGTCTGCTTCTCCCTCTGACCCTCCTCCCTCTCATGCTCTCTGTCTCTCATTCTCTCTCTCTCAAATAAATAAATAAAATCTTAAAAAAAAAAAAACATCATGTATTAGCCATACTAAATATGGCTAGATATTTACGAATGAACCAACATTTTTCTTTCTCTTGCCTTCATGAAGGTAACTGAAATTATGAATAATACTGTCAAAACTCTACACTTCGTAGAAATTTTCCCAAAATTACTTCTAATGTCCAGAATGGACTGTATGGGGCTTTAATCAATTTAAGCATCCTTTCCTTAAGAGCTCGCTTACTTCTAGAAATAATAATCTGTTCACAGCATTAGAGTAACCCGTATGTGCTGTTCACAACCACCTTAAGACAGCCTTTGCTGGGCTCCTGGGTGGTGCAGTAGGTTAAGTATCCGACTCTTGGTTTCGGCTCAGGTCAGGATCTCAGGGTGGAGGGATTGAACCCCCTCTGTGCCAAGTGCGAAGTCTGCCTGTTTCTCTCTCCCTCTCTCTCTGCCCCTCCCTGCCATGCTCCTGAACATGTGCATGCTCTCTCTCCCTCTCTCTTTCTCTCTCAAATAAATAAATAACTCTTTAAAACAAAAAGATAGCCATTGCTTGTACAACTGCTCTTGGAGAACCCCGTTCTCATAATGCTCATCATCATAGCTAGACAAGTATGTTAGAAATGTGAAGTAAATTGAGATTTTCTTTTCCAAGTCAATATTCTAACTAGAGTGCAGCATGTAGAGAGTAATATCATATTAAAGACAAAACGGAACAAAACAAAACAAAATACAGACATGAACTTATGGACAAAGTAGTTACCCAACAGCAGGTGGCAAATTACTCTTTTATCTTCCCTTCTTTCCCACATACTGCCTTCACAATTAGTTCTAAAAATTCTGTTAAAAGTGAGAAAAGAAAGCAAATAGTTTTGCTATGGCTTAACTTAACCTACACTAGAGACTAAAATAAGGATGGCAAATAGATTTCAATTTGCCTGCCCCTTCTAATCAGCTGGTAATTATTGCCAAGAACACTGTGTCAAGAAGGATTCTGAGTGGCTTTATTAATTACTGATGTCTGCTGTGTAAACCCAAGGGAGGATGTGGAGGCTTCCATTTGACTTTATTCTTTTCCCAGCTTTTATGTCTAACATATTTCCATTCCTGCTTAGCTTCATCCCTAAACGTCATCTTATTTTCATGGGAATATAAACAACTACATATAAATCAGTTTTTTTGTAAATATTAACAGAGACATTAGTTAGGCTGAGATACTCTGGCAGTGGAAAGTGTTGGATTCAAAGATTTAACCAGGTAGTGAATGGATGAATGCATGGAGTCAGAGGAACAGATCTGTGAATTCCAAGAGCTTCTAAGAGGCATTTCATAGAAGAAGTAAGAAATTATCATATTTAAGCTTCCTATAGAAAATTAAGTGATATGGGGAGACAAGCACATAGTCCTACTAATCAATACAGTTTACCTCAATCTTATTAGGGTTTTGGCCTTATCAGATACTATATTATTAAAAAAGAAAGTAGGAATTCCACCACTAAGGCATATAATAATAAAAGATTAACAATCTAAAAAAAAAGGAGAAATGCGTTAAAAAGGACAGTAAACAATTTGCTCTCTTGAATGACTATGCATTATTTTGTTATTTTATCATTTATTTTCAGAATCAAGTTTAGACATGTTTAGATGAGTCGTTACAGTAAAAGAGGGGAAAGAACTCCATTTCGATTCAGATCAGGGTTGGAACCTCAGCTCTTCCACGGATTTTTTTTTTCATTCATTAATTTCTACATTTGACAAAAAATTGCGTATGATGGATAATGGGAAAACAAGATAAATCTGAATATTTCACAGAATTTACAATGCAATTAGGGAACAGAACAGTGAATTAAAAAGTGGAAAATGTTATAAAGATGCATTTTGGAAACAGAACATAGCTAGCAGCTGAATTTCTTTCATCCTCCCCTATACCTTGGAATAATATACACCCAACTTCTTTGCATAGTTATTGTGAAGAAGCAATGAGATGCATACAACTTCTTTTACTGTAAATATACTAAAAGCCATTTACCTCTTACACCATTTAGGTTGAAAAGCACACAGTCTGGCATCTCAAGTCCAGACCATGTCCTCTTGGTGTCAAAGTTTCCACTCCAATCATACAACAGCATTGCTAAGAATTCACAAAGCAAATGTAAGTTTCTGTATAAAGTCAATATGGTTTAAGAGCATCCTTCCTAGACATAAATGCAGAAATTCTCCTTGGACTGTAGACATCCTCAGGGAAAGCTTTCTGATAACCACAAGCATCCAAGACCCTAATCTTGGTTAATCACTAACAGGTTAGCATCTCTGAAAACAACACAGCCTAAGAGCTGAAGAATGTGTGGTCTGGTTCTCATAGAATTTAAACCTAGGACAAAACATAGGGATTTGGAAGGTTATTTTTTAAAAATCTGGATTAATAACACATTATCAGTTTGGTAAGAAAATATGAACAGCAATTATCAAGCTTCCAGATATGCAACATAGCTTAGAAATAGAATGTATTTGCTACTGACTATGAGAGGAAGAATATGGAATTTTATAGTACAAGCAACCTTTTGCAATGTAATTAAACAATCTATCATAACATCTTAAAACACTGCAAAAATCTTACATTATTTTATTTGTACTGAATTAGCAATTAACTCAGCTCAATAAATCCTATTCTATCCTCAAAACACCTATTATAAGATAAACAACATGTACTGGGTAAAAATTGAAAATAATTGTATAGCATAATGTATTAATATCATAATGTATTTTATTTATTTCATTTATCTATATTACAGGCATTGTAACAATTCTAAGTCAGCTTCTCTCTGCTCCTAGTTCTAAAACTTTTGGCTGAAGAAATGATTAACCCTGGAAATTCTAGCCAATTCGTAAAGAATGATGACTTTCCATTCTCTTTCTTATAGGTAGCCAGTCAGGTAATTCTTAAAGTTCGGGACAATGAATGCTGCCTAAAGTTCTGAACATCTCACCAAGAAAAAATGGCCCTAAATTCACAAGGATTTATAGGTGTTATTCTTCCAGGGAAACCTAAGAGCTTTTGGTCTTGGACAAGTCACTTAGCTCTACATAAAATGATGCCACTCATCTAGAAATTAAAAAAGAATGAATGAGGCAAGACCAGGCATGGAAAAGATCAACTTATTCCTAGACAGCTGAGGTCAGGAGACCTCAAACTAGAACTTTATGAAATTTTATATTAAATTGAAGAGCATCTAAGTACAAGAAACGGCATATGACACAGAGATGGTGGAAAGCCTAAACGCGATAGTCATGGAACACCAGGGTCCAGAATTGAACTAGGTACATATGGCATCAAATTTTTTTTTAAAGCCTGGATCTCTTGAATTCAGCAGTCCATTCTAGACAAAGTCATTCTCAGTTTTCTCACAGAAATTGTAACAGAAGATAGTAATGTGTCAATTTTAAATCACAACACAGATGTGAGCTACTACTGTTTCATTAATCAATAAATAATGATAATTCCAGCCAACATAAATTAATGTAACTTTTATGAGTTTAAATAGGGAAAAACTTGGATTTCTAAGCAAAAAACACTTATATGAATGCAAGAGTGGATTAAGACTTTTAGTATGGCAGCATCATATAAAGTAGGGAGGAGAGAAAAGGGTCAAGTAAGTCGAAAGCCTGATTTGGAGGCCTGTACAATGATATAGGTTTCGGGCAAGAACATAAAATTAAAACAAAACAAAACAAAACAAGAAAACAAGAAAGGACATAATTAAGAAAAGACACTAAATACAAAATTAAAAAGTTTGGGAATTGGTTGGGTGGAAACACGACAGGGGTAAAAAGAAAATTTCAGAGTTCAGCCAGTGGGAGAGTAGACATTCTGCTAATAAAACAGAAATCAGTAGGAGTAGCTGTTGAAGAAGCAAGAAGAGTACAAGGTCAGCACAGACATGCAGGCTGAGAACCTTACAGACATCCACGTGGACATAGAATCTAGAATTCAAAAGAGAATTTAGGTAACAGAGAAGGATTTAATAGACAACTAATGTCATGTGAGTCGGTACAATTATAGAAATGTTTAGAAATTATAATAAGACCAATGATAGAATCTGAAATAAAAGCGATGTTTCAAAGCGATGAAAGGAATTTTATTCATCCATTCTTTCAATTCTTACTACTGTGTTAAGTACCGGGGGTTAAGTATTGAAAGTATAAGAACCAAGACAGAGGTGCACAATGTGTATTTGGAAACCAAAAGACTATATCCACATTATTTAAATGGTGGTCTCAAGAAATTTAGGTTGAATAAACATACTTTGTTTTCCTTTGTAAAGTTTGCAAGTATATATTCTTCCTGTAAATAGCTCTTGAGAACCAACTACTTGAAGGAATTTGCCAGATGCTGAAAATTTTGTTAGTCTTGGTTTCAGAAGTTAGCATAAATACAGTAATCATTTTTCCTTGGAAAACACAGTGAATTACAAAAGAAATGGAAACTCCACAAATACCAAATTTGGCACATGTGCAAAGTTTTGGCAAGACTTTGTTAAAAAGAAAATGTAAAAAGCAAAGGTTTTGTTCCATAACATGTCATAATTAGGTGAAAACACGATGGCTGTGTAAACAGAGTATAATCATAGTTAACTGACAATCCATTGGTCAAGCTGATGGCCACTTAGTAAGATGGCTCTCGAACAGTGAGAGCATCCGTAGGGGTGAAATGATTGAGCCAAAGAGAGGTAGAACAATTACCTCCCTCTTTTACACTAGATTCTACTACAGTCTCCTAAATGGTTGTTTAGTCTTCGTTTTCCTCTTAAACTTTATTGCATGTAAAGGTCCTTTCATTTTCTAGTATATGGCTAGAAAATGTTATTTCTAGACACATGAGAAAATAATTTTAAAAACTGGTATTTATTTTACATAGTTTGAACAAAAAAATACAAAGAATGTCTTACACAAAATAGAATGGTCCAGAGTTTACTTTAGATATATATTTTTAAGTGAAGAGTGAGTAAAAATTTTCACTTCAAAAAAATGAAATATTGAAAATGATGATTAGAAGTAGAGTCTGCTTTAATTCTCTGCCTAAAATTTGTATCATAAAAGCAAAAAAAAAAAAAAAGTTTACTCCTTAAAGCAATTTATACATTAAATAACAACATTACTTGAATTGTAGCCAGGTTATAAGTTCCATGAGAACTGACACCCAACAAAGACATGTTATTGGAAACCATTGTCGAGCCTAAAGAAATAAATGTAATGCTGTACACTAGCAATGCTATAATTGGCCTCTTGTCAAAGAGTCCCACTCACTTTAACTCTCAGTCTGGGGTAGTACATTAAAGTGAACTTTTTTTTTTATTAAAAAAATTCTGATGAACCACAGAATTCTACTCCTGAAACCAGTATCGCACTGTGTCAACTAACTTGAATTTAAATAAAAATTTGAAAAACAAAAACAAAAATTTAAAAATTTTCCCTATGCCTATAATGTTAATTAATATCATTTTATAATAACTATGCCCTCCCAGAGCTGAAAAAAAATTACAATTTTAATTGCTAAGAAAACTTTCTCTTATCTATATACTATTATCTATATACTATTGTGTATATATCTCTTGTCTACATACTATATGTATCTCTTGCCTACAATATACTGTTATATATATATATATATATATATATATCCCTTGTCTATATACTCTTCCTTTCACCAATCATAAACCTTTCCAAGCATAATATTACTGAAGTCCTATTACCAAGCTGTCTGTCTTTAACATTGACTCTGCTGAAGACTCCAGAAAGTGCGCTTTAAGTCATCACTTACAAATAAGAATGTAAATCTATATATCTCCTAAAAAATTTTATTTAGCAAAATTGAGAAACAAATTGATCGACTTTTCAACCATCACTTTTATTTTAGGATTAAAAGAAGAAAAAAAACTTTTAAAGGGTATAGCACAACCCTACACAATGACTGTTCAGTATGTCAGTACAAGTCTACCATTTGTAATCAGTCCCCCAAGAAGAGAAGATACAAACCATACCTACACAACTAAGAATTTCATTTTATCAATATATTCATGTACATTTGCAATTTTGTGGACCTTATTATAAGCAAGAAGAGAAAATGTAGCCCCTCAACTAATGTCTGTTTTCCCATTCTCATTGAAAGTCAAGTGCTTTCAAGGATGAAGGGTCACAGAACATTCCGATCCATATCCAACCACCATGGGTATGACAGGAGATTTGGTGCCCTGGCAGAGCTGACTTTAAAGCTGGGCCGTCCGGGATGAATATTTGTTCCTTAGGGGAAAATGTTAGAACATGGTGGACTGAAGGGACAGTCTGCGTAGGAAGACCAGGGCTGACAGTTCATGTCATGATGTAGAAAGGGCCAACACTATGGGATGGAGAGCAATGAGTCCTAGCCTCACTTGAGCATCAGAACGAGAGAATTCTCCAAAAACCAAACTTCTACGCTCTTGGCTAGAAATAGAAACTCTCAGAATGAAGCCTGAGCATCTAGATTTTAAAATCTCTTTAGGAAAGCACAGGGTATATAGGGAATCTTATCCCCAGAGTAAGTCTCAGGTGGCACATACATCACTGGGGACAACTATACCTTTTAGTTGATGCTTTGCTAACAGCAAAGAAATTCATATAAAAAGTATAGCATACATTGCTTTTGTTGTCATCACCACTGTCTTTTAATGGCCAAGATATGGCCAGAAAAGCCACAGGAAGGACATGAGTACTCACATTTATACTCCTTAAATAATGAAGGGGTTAAGCTATATTCAGCCACCACATTTTTTAAAAAAAGGCCTGAGTCGTTCATCCAACAAATAGTAATGGAGTTTGACGGGATGAACTACAGGGCTGAACTGCCTATCTAGCATTCCAGAATGACATTGATGCATCATAATAGGCTTGGCCTTTAGAAGACACTAAAATAATAAGAGTCTCTAGATTTACCAGTTTCTTAATACAGCTAATCATTACTGAAAGTATTTGCATTGAGCTATGTTGACAATGTGACTGTTACCAGCCAATGACATCTTTCTCATGATCGCCAAGGTTTCTTTTTTTAAAAGTCTCTCTCACTCAGCTCTACTTAGTAAAAAGTTGTGTATAAACAGTGAATGTGAACTGTTAACTGAGGCTCCTTTATCAGATTTCATCTGGCCTGCACAGATTCATTCCCCAGGACGCAGGGCTGGGAATTTTTTTAAAAGTTTAGAGTTTCCACACAAGACTATGAATTAATTCAGTTGATCACCACTGAATTTCATGTGTTCCAAAATACCTTTGACTTAAAATGGGTATCCTGGGGCGCCTGGGTGGCTCAGTTGGTTGAGCGACTGCCTTCGGCTCAGGTCA
>NC_138372.1:119767865-119791096 GCF_054177405.1 Leptonychotes weddellii | reverse complement strand
CAAGCAGGAAAGGTAAAAGATGTAAACTGTTTACACGGGAATAAAATAAAAGTTTGCAAGGGACGATTCTTATTCTTCAAGTCCTTAAAGAAAAGATCTTAATAAAAAGGGTGTGTGTACGTAGTATCCGTGTGCGTGTTTCCTCACAAGCTGAGCTTCAAATTATGTAACAAGAATTATAAGACATGCAGAACGGAAAAGGAAATGGCTCATAAGGGGTGAGGTGATAATGCACCTCTGAGGTCAAGCTGGGTTGTTTGATGAGACACTTTTGGTCACTGCCAGTTCCGATTTAGAAGTACACTATTGATGGCCACACCAAAGAGGCCTGAAGGAAGTGGAGACTATTAAATCACTTGTTTACCTCAAGTGAGCACCAGTGGTACTGAGTCAATGATTTTATTGATCCACAATACTGTTCAATTAAGTGTGTTTATTTTGATTCTGCGATTAACATGCATTTGCAGAAGGACTGCTCACAGTGAAACAAAGTCTAAAATTATCCCCTTCACTCCCCTCACCTCTTCCTAGTGTACCAGTGTCATTCGGAGTTAATGGGTTATGCATTAAATGAATAGATATTATCATGTCTAAGAGTAGTGTTGAGTCTAAGTTCAGGTCTTTTAAGAATTCATTTCCTTAGTGCAGTCAGTGAACAGAAGAACATCGCAGGAGTTAGTAATTAAGCTTAAGAGACAGGTTCCTCCTGGACAATAGGCAAAGATCCAGTTGCATGGCTGCTGATAAAAGAAACAAGACTGATTCTGCTGCCAAAACTGCCAGATTCAAATAGCTAAGTCAATAGTCTAAAGAAGGAAAAACTGGAAATGTAGTATATATCATCAAACCAGAGAAGGAAGCCAAAGCATAACTCCAGGAATGTCATGATTAGAATTTAGTGTGGCTCATTGACATCATCCGAGGACTGTATTAATACCATCCAAATAAATACCTGCCTCATTTACTACCAGCTCTTAACAGAGAGCATCTTCATTCTCTGCTTGTTCTTCTTGTATATTCTCATTTATCCCTCCTGGAACAAATCTGTCGGGAGTATTTATGTGGCAGCACCTTTAACTGCACATTGTGCCCAAAACCAGTGAAGCAACCATTCCCTCTTAATACAGCTGAGGAAAAAAAAAAAACATATTTCTGAGATTCTAACAATAACTTCAATGTATCATTGGATATGGCTGGACAATATGACCAAAAAATACTGGCTGGAATTCAGAAACTATTCTGCTCCTGTCTTCATAATAGCTAAGGCTAAGAACATGATCATTTTTGAAATAGGAGTAATAAAAGAACCACTCTTGTCCCCAAAATACGTACATCTGAAGTAACTTTATTATTATTAATTATTATTATTATTTAGAATGGGTAATATAAGGAACGGGAAACTCTGGAAATAAAAGTTTTCCACTTATTTTTAAAGGGTTTTCATTTCTCTGTACACGGCAAAGCCCTTCCAGATTGCTTAAATGTCCAGAATGGCATTGCCAGGGCACCTTTCTTTGTTCTTACCCCCAAATATGAACTGGCCTGTGTTCCACCCAAAAGACACATTTATCTCTTCTAAGTCTTGGCCCTCACAAATGTAGATGAATAATTCATTCTGGTTTTCTATATTAGGTCATGAGATTTTATACCTGGAGATATCGATGGAGAGTAAAAAGAAATGTTATGGACTCACTGGACTTGACCTGGCTCGTGGCCATTGGAATGTGGTCTTCACACCTCTTGCCTGAGTTGATACTGAGAAGTAGAAGTTTCAAGTTAGAACTGCGGTGTTTACTTTTATTTCTCCCCCAATAGAGCCACAGTTTTAAAGTTGGTGCATTTCACAGAGTTTAAACACATAGATCTCATTCATAGGAGCACAGCCACCTCCCTTTGGCATCTCTTCATGGCTAAACTTCCCTAAAGAGTGATTTATGTTCCGCTTCTGGAATTCGCTATCAGCTGTTTGCAGTCTCCCTCTGTATAGCATTTGCTGCACTTCATCATCTCCTCCTAACGGGTTTTCCTTAGCTGGGTTCCCAGATCCCTGACACTTGTAAGTTTCTCTCTAATCTTTCAGACAGTTTCCTTCACTGGCATCCCCTCTTGCTTATCACCTCTCATATCTAGAGATACCTCCATGCATGCTTGGCTTTACTGTATACTCCTCTCTTGAAAATTGCATCCCCCCCCCCATTACCCTACCTATTTATTCAGTGGATGCAATTTTCAAATCGATTTTGGCAGTCTCTACCGTATCACTTTCCCCCTTTGATGTTCTGTAAGAACCTCAAAAACGATTGTGCTAAAAAATGTATTCAATGGGCCCTTTCCCTCAAGTAACTTCCTTTTATCTACTTGTGACACAATCTTCTGTCACCATGTGCTCACAAAACAACTTAGCCACTTGTAACTCTTCTACTTTACCTTTGCCACCCCTATAACCAATTTTCGAGTTTTGTAAATTCTATTTCAGAAAAATCTTTAAAATACTTGCCCTTCTGGGGCGCCTGGGTGGCTCAGTTGGTTAAGCCGCTGCCTTCAGCTCAGATCATGATTCCAGAGTCCTGGGGTCGAGCCCCGCATCGGGCTCCTTGCTCTGCAGGGAGCCTGCTTCTCCCTCTCCCTCTGCCTGCCGCTCCCCCTGCTTGTGCTCTCTCTCTCTCTGTGTCGAATAAATAAATAAAATCTTTAAAAAAAATAATAAAAATAAAATAAAATAAAATAAAATACTTGCCCTTCTGCCATCTCAAGATCCCGTTTACTTTTATTTCCCTAGAATAATAAGGACTTTGTGTCCTTGATAATAATCTCTTTTCCAACCAATCCATCTCACACTCTTCCTTTCCTTCTTCATTCCCTCTCTGCCTGCTTCTTCCTTTCCTTACTTCTTCCCTCCCTCCCGCCTTCCTTTCTTTTTTCTTCTGGTAGCATTAATAAGCATGTTCTCTGTACCAGGTACAATGCTAGGCACTGGCAAATGCAAAGACAAACAAAACAAACAGATTCCTTTTCATCAGAGTCCTTCTAGATGAAGCTTACCTGACACTCCCCCGGCCAAAACTAAAAGAGGTTCAGCAAACAAACCCAGAATGGAGTTCATACTGCTTACCTAGCATTCAGCAATTCCCTTCTACCACCATTATATTTCGAAAAATTATCTATCTGGGGCGCCTGGGTGGCTCAGTCGGTTAGGCATCTGCCTTTGGCTCAGGTCATGATCCCGGGATCCTGGGATTGAGCCCATGTCAGGCTCCCCACTCAGCACGGAGTTTGCTTCTCCCTCCCCACGTGCTCATGCTTGCACCTGCTCTCTCTCTCTCTCTGAAATAAAATCTTTAAAAAAAATGATCTATCTAATTTCAACTTATTTTTGAGGTCTGATTACTTTTTGTTGTGACCCACGTAGTTTTTGCTTGTTCAAAAGATTAGTCCCATTGCTTGCCTTATAAATTCAATGCTGTAAATACTCAGCAATTTTAGGTTAAAACTTATACATCTCTTTTTTTCGAGAGAAAGGAAAGGAAGAAAATCACATTTAATAATTTTAGAGCCTGAATCCCTTCTCAAAGATCAGGACCTATAAGTATAAGTGACGCTATATACTCATACACTGGTAAATGATGATAAAACTGATAACATCATTTTTTTAAAAAGATTTATTTATTTATTTTAGAGATGGGGGAGGGGCAGAGAGAGAGGGAGAGAGGGAAGTCTCAAGCAGACTCTCCCCACCCCACCCGAGCATGGAGACCAATGCAGGCCTTGATCCCAGGACCCTGAGATCATGACCTGAGCTGAAACCAAGAGTTGGCCATTCAACCACCTGAGCCACACAGGCACCCTCATTAACATCAAATTTTAACTTGTACATTATTTTTCTCCTGAGCATTTCATTTAATCATGAGGCGCATAAGGAACTGGAGAAACTCATGCTCCCATGATACTCTGTATTCTTCCTCCCTAGTCACCTCCACCCTCTCATGTATCAATCCTACAAATCTGCTAAAGCCCAGTTCAAAAATAACATGACAATGCCTTTCCAGGTAATTCTAGTGAAAAAAGTTTGCTGTTCTCTAGTCTGCCCCACTAAATTTCCACATTGCAATATTATTATTGTATTTTTTAAGCATGAACTTTAAGACACACTTAAGAAGTAGATATTTTTTTTTTTAAAGATTTTATTTATTTGAGAGAGAGAGAATGAGAGACAGAGAGCGTGAGAGGGAAGAGGGCAGAGGGAGAAGCAGACCCCCTGCTGAGCAGGGAGCCCGATGCGGGACTCGATCCCAGGACCCCGGGACCATGACCTGAGCCGAAGGCAGTCGCTTAACCAACTGAGCCACCCAGGCGCCCAAGAAGTAGATATTTTTAAAACTTGTTTTTTGACTCCTAGGTAATATTCCAAAGTAGCCATGAGGCTGTTTTATCATTATCTCCCAGAACAAAGGTTATCAGTTTATAATTTCTTTCTTGGTATTCCCAAAGAACAAGATGAATAGAAAGAGACAAAAATAAATGCTTGAGAGTAACAGATTCTAAATTTTTAAAATTTTAACATGGACTTAAAAAAAAGGAACCATAATCAAATCTAACAGGACAGTTAGTTCCTGGAGAAGACCTCAAATGTTATAATCCAATCATCTATGACAAAGTAATATGGTCTTGTGAGCCAAGTTCCTTAGTCTCTGCTGACCTAACAGTTCAAAGGGAAGAACAATAACCAAAGTCATGGTTTCTGCATGAACTGCCTTACATAGTTCTGTAAGAATTTGGCGATAGGAAAAAGAAATAAGGACAAATCTTCTTCTGCTGATCCCCTTCAATTTAGATACAAGAAATATGGATCCAGTGTTAGTGTTAGGAATTAAGCCAATCAGTGGCTTTGCTTCAGCGACTAAAGTTTGGAAGTAATGTTTCTGAAGTTCTAAAGATCATAGAGACTGCCACAACCACTTAGGCAACCCAAACTTGCTAAATGATGCGCAAATGTTCAGAAGTGGCTTACCTAATCTTCACTCACTTCCTCTCCTGTGTGTATAAGTGAGTGCATGTCACTTAACTGATCCGATTAGACCAGCACAACCGTGTTGAGTGTTGAGAACCGTTAGCAGATGTACTTGTAAACCTCAGGATGCAAATAAGCATCTAGGGTCCAGGAGCAAGGCTGGATATCCTAAGAGAAGGTCTCTAGGAGGTGTTTTTTTCTCTCCACAAGAAAAACTAAACTCCTGACAAATGTGCCACCAAAAATAAACCTTGAGTACCATTTTGCAAAACCTTTCTCCCCTTTGCAATGCCTTAACTCACTAATTTGTAACAGATTTATACACATAACCAAATCACTAAATTCTAGAAAATGAAAATATTTTATCTCTTCATTTGAGAAGCCAAGTCACATTCTCCTGTCCCAGAAGCATCACTGTCCTGATTTTTAAATGGAGATCTCTAGATTTTATCAGACTCAATTTCACATGTAAAAATATGATTTTAATTTCATAGAGCATGAAAGCAATCAAATAAAAGAAACACAATACCATTTCTGATTGGCTAACACCACTGGTAACAAGTTATGATGGGTTTTTCCAAATTAATGGTGATAACAGCTTTTCACAAAGTCTCTCCTAAATGCAATTGCAATTAGCTCATATCAATATAACAGCATAATAGGTAAATTCATAAAAATAATTACTATTTTTTATCACTCACTATGTTCCAGGCACAGGCGAAGCAGATAACATTCATTATTGTATTCAATCCTAACAAAACCTCATAATACAAGTACCATGAGAATCCCACATTTTAAATGAAGAAACTGAAGGTTGGACAGGTGAAGTAACTTGCTCATGTCACACAATAAGTAAGTGGAAGAGCTCAGACTTAGATTCGGGTTTCTCTCACTCCATTCTGCCATTACTATACTATGCAGCCTAACAAGGAACTGGGCAAAGTACATAAATCTTGAAAAATGCTAAGTATCATGGTACTATTAGTGTCTCTCTCTCTATAGATAGATAGACAGATAGATAGATAGATATAAATATAGATATAGCTTATATATAGATATAGTTCATTTAGTCATTAGTTAAATAATCCATTAGAATGAAATGTATTATGGCCCTTTTTATGACAGGATAATGAACATGGAAATGCACCAACTTCCTAAGTGCCCTATCATACAATCTTACAGTCAGAATTAAAAAAAAAAATCTGTGTCAGTTACAACCAGGAAAAGAGAAAACTACGTTACGTATCTGAGAGAGAATCAGTTTATTTGTAGCAGTCAGGGAGATGCAGCTCTCCAGACACAGATCTACTCCTTACAGTGTACAGCAGTGTAATTCTAGAGAGTGAGAACATCAACAGTGTTGCTTCCATCAGTTCAGTCTATTTTTAGGAATCAGTAAGCAAGTGTTTAAACTCCAACAACAGGGCGCCCGGGTGGCTCAGTCAGTCAAGCATCTGCCTTTGGCTTAGGTCATGATCCCAGGGTCCAGGGATCGAGTCCCACATATCGGGCTCCCTGCTCTGCTGAGAGCCTGTTTCTCCCTCTGCCTCTTCCCTCTGCTCATGCTCTCTCTCTCTCTCAAATAAATAACAAAAAAATAAAATCTTTGAACTCCAAGAACGATTTTGATCATTAAAACAACTGTGTATTTGCTGGAAGTAATAAGCTTCTGAGAACAAAAAGAAGTCTAGGTTAACCATGTGCATATTTGTAGGGTGTCAGCTGGTGCTCCATGTTTCTTTTCTCTGTGACGACATAATGTTGGTCTGGATGCTTGAGAACACGTTCAAGACTACTCGTTTAACTAATCACGGGATTTCTACCTTCCTGTTTTGAAAAACTTGAAATACAACTTGCAATCTGAAATTATCTACATTTTTTGGCAATATAAGCAACCATTAATTTATTCCAAGCTGCTCCAAAATCAATTGTATATGGTAGACATTCAAGTTACATACCCAGAGATCTGGCAGAGCTTTGTCTATAGACTGGCAAAGACCTAGGTGATGAAGCCACTGAGCCAAGCTAAGCAGACTGTTCCAACCCCATTCTTCCAGTAAAGCCAGGGGCATAAAAAGATTCTTTGTTTCTGTTTTTCACATTACATTTCTCTTTTTGATCTGCTTACTTAATATAGTTCCTATGTTTATTTGTCTAAGAAAATATGGCCCAGATTTTTTATATCAGTTTAATATTTCATCCTAATCAATGTTTTCTTTAGAAGGCATTCCTGTCCATACACTGAAATTCAAACCACAAAGGAAAAGTTTGTTAAGAACAAAGTAAATTTGATCAGAAATACACTGATTTTATTAATAAAAATTCAATTTACTGATTTTTAAGAATAAATTCAAAACAAAAGTTTATCATGTATATATATATATATATTTTTTTTTTTTCTGGGCTGGACTTAGTACTTTAGCCATCCGTTTAACACAAGTCAGTCTAACTACACTTTTACATCAGACATACATGCCACTTGCCTTGATAGAAAAGTGTTGTTAGGTTAAAGTCATTTAAAAAAAAAAATTGTATTCTAAGCCCTAAAGCATAAACATTTATCCACTAAGACAGAAGGATAAAGATTTTAATGGCATCTTGCTTTAGGATTCAAAATAAATAAGGCAAAGATGAGTTTCCATCTTCTTAAAACTAAATTACAGAGATTAAAATATATAAACACAAAATGAATGTGTTCCATTTGCATATTATATTTCGCTCTTAAAGTTGATATTGAAGATTAAGGGTCAGCATTTAATCCTCACGATCCTAATCCCTAAAATTACAAAGACAGGCATAAGTGCATGTCTGCCGCACTAAATTACCTTGAACGAAAGCAAATTCCGGATGAAAAGGGAAGCATATTTATATTATGGTGATTTAAAATCTGTCGCCTAAACACATCTTCTCCCTCGATCCATTGACCTAAATTGCACACTAAAAGCTTGTTTGTCTGCAAATGGGCAGCTAACACTTTGAGACAGTCCAGAGATTCTTCACTTATGCAGAATCATGCCAACAATTTTTCTGACTACAATAAACACTGTCTTGTTCATATTCCACAGAAACAGGAATTGTGTTATAAAACAGAAGACTTCCTCTACAGTGTTAAAACCATTTCCTGGATAGTTAATTATGAAAATTCAAAACTCTGGATATGAGAAGTTGTAAATGCAAAAGTATCTATTAAAAAACATTTCATTAAAATGCTATCATATCTAACAAACTATTGCTAGCTTGACGGCATCCTAATGCTTTTTTCATGAAGCTAGGAAAGACAGGAGCTTTTTTCTCCCCCCATGGTTAAAAAATACTTTATAGACAAGAATTTATTTCCTGGATATTCCTGTAACATTTTCTGAAATCTGAAGTCCAGTGCAATGAATTTTGAAAGCAAAATAAATCCAACTCGCAAATTCACCTAGTGGTTCAGAAACCCCCACAATCTTATCTTGTTTGGGGAAAATTACATTAATATCAATGTGGTTGTGTACAAGAAAAACAACATAACGGCATAGCAGAAAGAGTATACACTTGTAAAAGATCAAATTTCTTTCTAAGCTATATGTGCTGATTTTGTCAGATATACATTTATTTTAGAGGATAATTTTCTGAAATCACATTATATACATCAATCAGATTATAACACTGGAGGAGGCTTGGTTCCTCTGGATGGAACAAATCTGTTCCATCATCAATCTTGTGTCAATAGAGGATCACGTTCCTTCCTTTAAAATGTATTTCATACAATTTTGTGTATTTCTGAAGAACAGAATCCCCACTGCTAAAATCTATGCTATTTGTGTGCATCTGTAACTATTTGTATAAATCCAGGAAGTATTTTTATAACAGATTATGTAACACTGAAGACTAAAATATGTCTCTGTTGGTGAATATGTTTAAAAGACTACACGGCACAGTGGTAAATTAGTATGATCCTAACTTTACCACCGTGAACATCTATTCAGGTATATTTCAAGGTGCACTGAAATTTTTTACAGAGAATCCTCATTTTATGTAGATGCAGAAACTACAATGAAAAGGTCCAATCATCTGAAAAGGGAGACCACATTGCAAATGATCCAGTGATACTCAGCATTTCAGGGCCAAACCCCTGCTGTTCAGCCCTGGTAGTTACAAAAGCAGACTAATGAGAGCTGCAAAAATTATAATTAATTTTCATTCTAAAGAAATCATTCTGCTCTAATCAACTGCCTATCAAATGTCAGTGCAAATTATGCTAAAGAAAAAATTATTAGGCCAGGTTTACAGAGTACAATTTTCCATATACTGTATCAGAATAAAGAATGCCTGTGTGGGAATTACTTTTAATGAACAACAAATTACAATTACGAAACTAAATGAACCATCTGCCTTTTTTTGTTTGTTTTCACGGCCTCACTGGTGCAGAATGCATTGTCAGCTTAATTCCCATTCAAAATGGCAGACGGCCTCATCACCAGGCTCTCACGTCCATAACATTTAACAGAAAATCTGTAACAGATGTTTTCAATTTTAAGAAGAGGACAAGTATGTTTTATAAATATGTTCTAAACATTAAAGGCTGGCGTTTATAATAATAAGGTACATGCCTTTTTCAGACTGGAGAGTTTGGATGACTAAGTACTCCTAAGCCCTAAATTAGCACATAAAGTATTCATAGACCAATACCAATAAAAACAAGTCCTGATGTACTTTATTAAACATTTCATTCAAGTAAATGTGTTTTGTCTCTATCCTCTAATAGGTGATCATTTGTTTCAAAGGGGCATGCATGAGGACATTCAATAATGACATCTATTATCAAACCTTTACTGAAAGGTTTAAAGTGGTTAGCTGGATACATCATCTGGCATCGGCATGAAACATTAAAAATGGAAAATCAGCCTCTTATTAGCATGTGTCTCATATTAGCTGGGCTTTCCCTGCTGAGGTTTGGGGACCATGATACTGTAAAACACTTGGAAGATTGACTTTTATCAGGGCCATTTATGAAAAAGAAAATCCGATCTGGGCATGCTCTTAAAAAGAGAGTACAACATATGAATATAGCTTAATATAATGCAAAAGGAATATTTGCTAGAATTAATGACTATTTTTTCTTTACACTGCCATTTATGGTACTCCCAAGTAGCATTGACTCAAGACTGCAGTGAGGACGTGTTTTAAAATAGTTCTTAACATCCATTATTCAATTATTTTCTTCTCCTTTAAGTGAAAGGTATTATCCTGACAGCCCCTCAGGCTCTGGGCCTCCATTGATCCACTGTGCATGCACAGCCCAGACTAGGGTAGTGTGTGCTTCTCTCCACCACCGGTGTCTCAGCCCAGGCATGGAGGATCAGCTCTGAGGGAGTTAGGAGAGCAGCTTTCATACTTAGCCAGTCCTTCCTTTCTCTGCTGAGATGACCAAAAAGGAAAAATTAAAGCTGGTAAAGCTATGATGGCTTACTCTCAAAGAGAAAATCAGACTAGACCTCCATCTTTTTCTGCTGTTCCTAACATTGTTTCACTTTCGTTTTAATTTAAAGCTTTGTACAATGCTTTCTTCCCCCCCACCCCACCCCCACTGCCGACAATCCCTGGAAATCCAGATTCCTTTCTGCAATTAACAAACAAAAGACAATTGTATTAGATTATTTCATGAGCTAGACATAGAGAAGGGTATATGATTCCAGGCCTCTCCACAGGCTGGATGAATCTCTGTCTAAATACTCTCTGCTTTGAGTGGATATTTAACTATCATCTGCAGTGGAACTAAAACGTGCTGCTTTAGAAAGCAGCTTGCATGCCAGGGTCCACTCAATGGAATGGTGTCTGCTTTGGAGATTATTTTAATCTCCCCCCACCCTTGTTCTGAAAGGCAAGAATGAAGAAAATGACAGCTCCATTATTAGAAATGCGGCCACAGAAACAAACTAATGGAGAATTTTCCGAAGGTATACTATCGAGGCAAAACCACAGTTTTAAAAGTCCTTCCCTATTTTCACAATTGCATTTTGTGATATGGAGTCTCACTTTAAAATTATTGTTTTTCTTATTTAGCTAGGTTTCTCTCTTGCATTTTGACCAATGGAGATAAACTAAAGCATTACCTTATGTTTCATTTCTTTGGTTTTACTCTATAGTTATGGCCAATTCAGAGGTCAGTTGGAACCTTGGCTTTACAAGAACTCCAAGAGAATGTTTAAATGTAGGTAAAAATGGTTTTCACGAAAACTACACATGACATTGATGATGTAGCTGTTTCATTATATTTTAAACTACCCTTTGAACGTATAAAATATTATGAATATTAATAATTTAACAACTAATACTCCTTTAATACATATACACTTCAAATATCCCAAAAAAGACTGCCCTCCTCAAAAGTGCCTGTATTAACTGATTTATACAGATGACATACATAGTAAATACTTCGATGAAGGAATTCAACCCAACAAAATATTCCTTTATAAAAAAATAGTATCTGAGAATTTATTAGGAACTATTAGCATATATTTTACCCTTACAAAAAATTGACCATAAGTGTGGTATGACCTAAGACTATCACATTAAGTAAAAACTAGTCCCCATATTCCACTTGAAGGATGCTAATTACAATTGGTAATGCTGGTGTGGTCAGTATTCATTCCTTTGATTCAGAAACATATATCGATACCAATTTTATTGTATTTTGAGAGAGCTTTGTTCTACTTCACTGATACTGCACGTATGAAACAATGGACTTACCTACTTTTGAAACGCAGGTTCTTTCAATTATATTTGAAATGAAATGTTTGCAGACATCTACAGATCAGTGACTGAATGGGAGAGAAGTCAGCAGCTCCCATCGTCACTCAGATCCACGGACTCCGTGGACATGTTCTGCTTTTACTAATGTCTGGATCACAGTCTCTTACTACCAAGAAGGTAAATGCCTACAGTTATACGGACTCAGCTGTAACTTGGGGAGGAAACAACCAACTCTTTCCTGAGTCAGACAATGAGCTTCTTCCCCCTCTCCACACCTCCAAACTTGACATCCACCTATCCAATCCCAGAGGACTCCATCCAAACACTAACCTGCTCTTGTTTTACCCAGTTAGCCGTACTCTCCTCTGTCTGTAAAAGGTCTTACCACTTGGTAGCTCTCTGAGTCCATATTCTAGGATGATTCTTCTTAAATTTACAGGGTCTAAGAATCTTAGAAGAGGTATGGCACACTCTTCCATGGGAAAATGTATACTCTTACACACTCAGGAGATTCACCTTCTATACCTTTCTGAAGCTCACATATGGACGTCCTAGGTGTCCATGGACTCCAGATTGATGTTAGCCTCAGGAGAAGCTTAGCAGTAAAGAATGATGCTTCAGAGCACATCCTCCAGGCAGACAAGTGTAGGTTCACATCCCAGCGTCTCAACCGTCTGTATGACCCTGGGTAAGACACCCGACCTCGTTATGTCCCATCCCCTAATCTGTACAGTAGCAGTGAGAACTGCATGTACCTTACTGTGCTGTTGTGAGGACTGAACAATAAGGTGGACATAAAACATTCCTTGCTACACAGAATTTCAGTTATTATGTAGCAGTACAAAATATAGGAGTTTTATATATGGCATATCAGCTGTTCGTATGTGTCTCTGATCATCTCCAAGTCAAGGACCATGTGTTAATCAAGTTTGCATATCCCAGGGTATCCTGAAAAATGGTTTTAAAAGTATGCTATTGAGGCAAAACCCCTTTAAAAAAAAAACTTGTTTTTTGCAACAGAATTTTTGCAACAGCATATTACATGAACAAAGTTTGCAGAATCAATGAATTTGCTTCAGAGTTGTAAACTCTTCAGTCATTATCTCTTTGTTCATGTGGTCACAAAGCATTCCATTGGCCACAACTAAACCAGTTCCTTCTCTTTAAAAATAATACAGATGGACTTCTTTGGGGGATGGTTTTAATATTGCCTGTCTGCCAGGGAGGAGACTCCTCAAGGTCTCCTTTGTCCTTATGATTCCAAGATGAATTAATTTTTCCAGAATCTTCTAACTCAATTATTCCAGAGGTAAATTACTTTTTCTTAACAAATAGAGAAACAAACACAAAGCTCTGCTTTGTCACTTTGAAAGTTGTTTTCTCCCAGTTACACGGGAGGATTCCTAGCTCTTTCTAATACACAGTACAAAGATGCACATGGCCTAGCTTCACGTCCCTTTATTATTTCACAGACTTCAGTAAATTCTGCTCTTATTCTTCTCCTTTCGAGATTTATTAATACCAGCTTTTAGTCATCTGTAAACCCATCCATGCTGGCTGCAAGCATTCTTGTTACCCTGATCTGGAGCTTTTCAATCTGTTATATGTCTTTTGGGGTGAAAGGTTCACATCTATAATATTTCTGTTTTGTTCATTCTGATGCAATAGAATTTTATAACATACAACAAAGCGCTGGAATCTCAGGCAACAGCATATGTAAAAGCATGTCAGGAGAAAAGGGCAAATCCAGGACCACTGTAAAGACAGCGCCAAAGAGGCCCCGTCCTTGAGTCACCTATCCCATGGGAGCACTTCTCCAATTAATTAAAATAATATGTCACTTAAATTGAACAACAGAAATCATCGTTGCTCTCTAAACTCATGAAAATTAGATATTTTGTACAAAAAGTAAAAGGGAGGACTGTTAATTAAAGATTTGTCAGAATCATTTCAAGTCACAACTCCCCACTTCACAGTGTCTCTTCACTCCCCATCAAACAAAAACAAAATATTATTAGAGTAGGACCATTGTTTCAGCCTTAATCCCATCCATTTACTGGCTGGACTTATTTAAGTTCTCACAAAAAAATTAAGCTTCAAAGCACGAGGGATGCACCATATTTCTCCTGTAATCTTAAAGTTGGCTATCATTACAATTGCACTAAATCTGTAGGGTGAAGAATGTGGTAAAGAACAGAAAATGCTTCCAAAATTTCTTCACAGTTATCTTTTCATTGTGATTGCATTTGTTCCACTACAAATTTCTTAATAAAAACAAATGTTTTCTCTAATCAAACCCCTTAAGAACCACTAACAAAAGCAATTTCAGGAAAGGAGTTGGATGTACCAATGCTTTAGCATTAAATTATCTCTGACCTTGAAATATTACCATAGGCAATGAGGTCATATTCATCATCATAACATTATTTGGAGGTTAAGTCTCTCAAATAAAACTTACATTTTTCTAAAACCTATGAGCATGGTGGGAAATCTAATTATCAAAATGAGAATCACTTAGTTCAATAATTAATAGAACTAGTTGTGAATATGAATATTTAAAGAGTCAACACAAAAAGACCTAGATGATTCAAGGTAATCATTTCCATAACGATTGGGGGGCTCTCCCAGACTATGTTAGTAATCACTAATAACCTATTTCAAACCTGTGACTTTGCAAGGGCCTCATTTTGATGGCCTAATAGTGTCAGGAGTAGATTTCAATGTAAATTATTAAAAAAACATGATAAAGGCCAGTACTGCCACCTGCATTGAAAAAGTATATGCTCGGGCGCCTGGGTGGCTCAGTTGGTTAAGCGACTGCCTTCGGCTCAGGTCATGATCCTGGAGTCCCGGGATCGAGTCCCGCATCGGGCTCCTTGCTCAGCAGGGAGTCTGCTTCTCCCTCTCCCGCTCCCCCCTCTTGTGCTCTTTCTCTCACTCTCTCTCTCAAATAAATAAATAAAATCTTTAAAAAAAAAAAAAAAGAAAAAGTATATGCTCTTCCTTTCATCTCTTGATTAATATGGGGCTGACTTTCCAATTTGTGGATTAACTATACCTTTTACTAGTTCTTTTTCACCACTGATTTCCTGCCTCTTGGCCATTTCTTAGCTCATTTTCATATCCCCCAGAGGGGAAAGGGAGAAAATTAAACTCAAACTTATGGAATTTGCTCTAATGAAAGGAAAGGGAAGAGATTGGAAACCCCTGGCTAAAATGAGGTTTGAGGATTTTCATACTTGTCTTGGTTCCAGTTAACCTTGACTATCAAGAAGCTACTTTATATGAAGTCATTTATCCTTCACCTCCACAAGATGATTTAACTGTGACCATGGTGGGAAAGCTATTACACAAACCAGAACTTTTCATAAAGTTTCTTAAACAAAATTATACATAGGAAGATAAATTAATACAAATCTTGAAACACATATATAGAAGATGCAAAATTTCAGAAAAAAAACAATTCAGAGCACGTATCTGTTCTAACCCCAAAATTATTCTTATATTGTGGTCAAGAAATGAGGTGTAACTGCTTAGAATTTATTAATAGGTTTCTGCTTATTTACTGCTTTTACTGATAAAACATCCCAGCCCAAGTCCCTAAAGGGTTAATGCTGCCGGGTGAGTGGAATTCAGGAGCATAATCCTAAACAAGTGAGGTGAAGTTCTATCAGGTCTATTTCAGCGTATCAGGGATTACCGCTAGCTGTCTAATCCTGCTGAGCCTCAGGGAGGAACGTTCTATTGTATTTGAAATCCTGGCCAGGAAAGAACAGAAGGTTAAATGGGTGCCTTGCTCTGTAATCAAATATCACAGGCACTACTTATCTATTCAATGAACAACTGACGTAGAAAATCAATTAAGAACCAAATAGCTTCTTAGGAATTTTTACCCAGAAAGAGGCAAGATTTTTTTTTTTTTTTGAAAAATGAGTTTATTTGATAGGTTTTATAGAAAAATACCACAAATTCTGGACCTTCTAAAGTTGTTGATCTGGTTTCTAAATTATGTCTTCCCCATACTCTTTAGAGCTTTTGTACTTTTTCCTTGTGAAATGGGGGGCATTTCAGGAATAAAGATATCACACTGAAGCATAGTTGAGTCATTTACCTAAGAAAAGGGAAAGCCATGCAAAACTGACCCACATAAAACACTGTTAAATCTGATTAAAAGTTCTGAACAATCATGCAAATATATATTATTGTTTCTTTTTTTTATTATGTTATATTATTGTTTCTATTGAGATGATTTAAATCATTTGCCTCTTCTCAAACGCACTCTTCAATAGTGTATCATTATTGGAAATATTATGAGCATGGGGGGCGGGGGGACGGTGGCCACAGCCCTAGGGATCTTTGTTCCCAGCAGAAAAAGTTTCCTTTTGGTGGACTAAAGGTTAACACCCTTGTTTCACCACCCTCATCCTCCACCTGTCACTCTGAGTAGACGTCACAGTTCATGCACACACACAAACAGACTAACCTGGCCAGTCCGCCTCACCTTGGACAGGCCTAAGATCAAATCTGGTTATTAATAATGGGGAAAGTCAAAATGCAATCTTCCAGACACTGGAGAATCGAGCTGGAAATAATGCAGGAGGCACTCCCTGTCAATAAGAAGCATCATGATGCTAAGGGTTAAAATATTCATCTGGTCTTGAGCAGGAGTTAAGATAAACTTTTTTTTTTTTTTCCCTGTTCTGTGAATGCTATCGCGAGAAGTTTGCTCAGGGCCTTTATGTGCCCAGCTTATCTGTTCTTACACTTTCAATTATTTTTGGACGCTTTGCTTTATAAGAGTTCTTATAAAGTAATCCATTTGCAGGCTAAAGCAGATATAATTGGAAAAAATATTGCCCTTTCATAGTCATGGAAGATATTTTACAAATGGGATGAAATACTTTTAATACCCTCATTGTAGTTCAATGTGCGTATAATTTTAACCATGGGTTCTCATTCTCTATAATTGTTATTCCCTATAATGTCCTCTCAGAATATATCCATAATCTAGGCTAAAAAGGGGAAATATGAAAAAATCATGTAAATGCCTAGGCAAATACAAAATGCACTATAGTAATAAATGTATTACTCTCTCAAACCACTACTAAAATTAAAGAAGGAATTTAATCTAATATTCCTTCCATAATTTATACAATCATTTCCATGTTCCCAGGTTATAGGCCTCTTGATAAGAGAGTTATGTATCCTTCATGATAGTATCAACATTAATGTTTTGGCCAAAAATCTCTGCTACAGGACTACCAATAGTTCCTATGAAGGTCCATTTAGAAAATCATCATTAAATTTTTACTTAAGTACAGTCCCCAAACAACACAACTATAGAAAATGCACTTCTTCAAATCCTGGGAAGAATTTTTTGTCTGCACTACAGACGCAAATTTTTAAAAAGCAGTAAAATCTTCCTTTCTCCTGTAAGGAAAAAAAGAATATCCTCTTTGATTTTTGTTGTCTGCTAATCACCAAAAATCATTTCTTTGAGAATGCATCTAGCCTAATGTTTCTTAATTTGCTGCATGATGAACTATCCCTTTGAGCTCTCTGTGAAGGTCCATTCAAAGGCTTCACACCAACAGGCATGAAGACTTTACATGGTATGCAGAATTATGTTACAATAAACTGCCTCACTCCTTCAACCTCCTGGTATTTTATATCAGTTGCTTCCTCAAGCAACACAAATCCACTAATGCTTTAATTTGTGACACTGCTAACTGGTATTAACAGATTATGACTATGAAATGTCCTTGCATTTATATTGGCACAGGAGGATGATATGTCCGTCATAGTAGAGCAAAATGTTTTAGGTCACACAAACATACAATACCGTACTATGTGTTTTACTTAAGCACAAACCTCAAAAGGTTTTCTTTTATAGTACACTTAGAGTACATTAATGTGTGTTCACTGAACACTATCCTTAAATAACCAAAAGCCCAGGGCTCACCCTGGGCAAGGCAGGAAACTTCTATCCTGATCTACATGTATCAGCAGGGCTCAAGTAACCGATCAATCCAAAATTATTAGCAAAATCTTGAAATAATTTTTTTAACCAAATCATCCAGTCATTTTATTAGTGTGACTCTTTCAGTCTGTGGGGAGGGAGCTTGTTTTATTTGGGTCTCCCATGGAACACGGGCTATATGGCCAGTGGGACCCAGATACAGTTTGGCCTTGGTAGTTTACAGTATATCCACATTTAAAAATGCAGCTCTTGTTCAGAACTGATTGATTATTTCAAGGTGATCTATAAAAAACGACCCTCCTTTATGAAGTAGACAAAGATCCAGTTTTTAACTTGCCAGTAACTAAATACAGTAGCTTTTCCAGAGTAATGTGTTATGGAAATACAGATTCTGTTGCTCGTGAAATTGGGCACCATATTTATTTGCTTCTTTTTAGCTTTGGTTGTCATTGTAGCTACCAGCATATATGTATTAGATGATATATTTGGGAGAAAAGAAAAATATGGGATATCATTAAAAGAAAATTGTCAAATTATAAAACATACAATACACAGTTCTCTTTCATAAACAGGATAAAGAAACAGACACACATCTATATCTAAACACCCACACACCCATACAACCCTCACATACATACAAGCACATCTCACACCCACACACATTTATATCCATATGTATGGAGAGAAACATAAAGAGAAAATTTATGCTATTATGAAGTAAAACTCCAAAACCAAACCTCAGAATCTGCCTTCCTAGAATAGCAAGAAAATAAAAAATTGCAGAATCATTACACTGAGCTACAAATGAGCATACAACCCAGCGGGCCTGTGGAAGTTGGCTCTCCTGAGACCTATAAGATTCCTGTTCAGAAAACAGACTATATATCCGCTGCCTGGGGATATCTTCATGTATAAGGAGAGTGGATTTCTGCAATTATGATGAAGCAAAGCATGATTCCAAAAATTTACCAAAAAAGATATTCCTACAAAATTCAATCCAGGGGCCTTAGATTTTTTTTTTTTTTACCGACTTTTGGACTCCAAAATGGTTTCTTGGCCCGACAGTTCACTAAAGTGCCAGACCTTCAACAAAAGAACAGCTGTTTTGTACAGAAAGGTTTTCTTTAGAAAGGCTTGCCATTTTTCCTACTGAAATGGGATTTTTTTTTTTTTATATCAAAACATGTCAGACTCTTGTCCTTAGAGGCAAAACAATGAGCAAGACAGAGGGCAATGCCTGCCATGATTTCCCTGGACAGAATATGCAGCATCGGCAGACCCTAGCAAAATCCTAGTCTGTGAAAGGAGGGGAATCCAAGAGGACATTAGAAGACACAGTTTCTCTTTTGAACACGGGAGAAACAAATGTAAATGGAGCTGAACTTGGTACGATCACCACATTCACTATTTTTTTTTTTGAAATTTTTTTTTTTTTTTTAAAGATTTTATTTATTTATTTGACAGAGAGAGAAACAGCGAGAGCAGGAACACAAGCAGGGGGAGTGGGAGAGGGAGAAGCAGGCTTCCTGCTGAGCAGGGAGCCCGATGTGGGACTCGATCCCAGGACCCTGGGATCATGACCTGAGCCGAAGGCAGACGCTTAACGACTGAGCCACCCAGGCGCCCTAAAAGTTCCAGTGCGTCTAATGATCAGCTTCATCTCATCCAACCTTCCAAATCATATTCTCAAATCTGTCAATTGGATATGCAGCCATTTCTAGAATGCCTTTTCACATAAGGATTTCATGGCTCCAAAAAGTTTGAAAGTGCTTGTACTCTGATAAAATCTCGGTGGTAAGTGCCTTTTTCTGTATGACAGCCAACATCTAGTGATGTCCATTCTGTTCAGCCCCCAGCTACTCTTTTAAATACCTCAATACAGTGTCTCATTCAAATTCTCCAATTGCTTCTAAGATTAGAAGAGTTTGACTTATCAAATACCTACATACTAATAACGCAAATAAATATTCCAGATTTTTAAAAACTTATTCGTTTACAACAGCAATTAACTATTGCATTGCCTAATACGTGATTATGTGTTTAATGCTTGTCTCTTCCCCTAAAATGTAAGCTCTACCAGTGCAAGGCCTGTGTCTTTCTTGTTTGATGTTATATCCGAATATATTCCCTTGCATGGGGTCTGATAAAGTGAGTTCTCAGTAAACGAATAAATGAAATGATTAGTATCAAATAAGTAAATAAAACACAAGGGATTAAAGGATGTAGTTCAGCTGTTTCTCCATATATGATTATTACCCTGCTTCCTGTTTACAAGAAAAATACATAAACATGTATTTGTGGATTAAACAAAACAATGGAAAACTGGCAACCTGATCTATGTGTAAGTACATCAGCAATTTAAGATAAGATCCTTGTTAAAGCTAAGAATAAATTCAGCTCTTAGAACCACGGAAGTGGTTGCCTTTAGACCAGATCTCAAAGACCGTTAAGTTAATGCTAATTTTCTACTCGTAATGGTAACTCAGAACCCATTTTATAGATGAAACAGTTGTGGTACCAGCCTAAAGGCAAAACTAAAATTAATGCCAGACACAGAAGCTTTTAGCAGTCACTTTTCAGCTGTGAGCTCCACTTACTACTACTCATTTGCAAATTCACACTTGGCAGACTTGAAAACTGGTATTTAAAAGTGTAATACATAGCTCCTTTTCTGTGGGCAAAATTCTAAGCAAGAAGGGATATCAAAGTTAAAGCACATAAAAGGATACACAAATAGTTATTTTCTATGAGCTATATTTACCCATGTTCAAGTTGATGAGTATAGCTACATTCCTCTTCAAAGCAAATTTCAATTGAAGGCCAATTGGAGAGAGAAAGTTAAGAATGGCTTTTCAAGAATGACAAATTCCTAGATATAATAGTGTAACCAAGTGCACTTACAGAAATTAAAAAGGAAAGTGTCTTACCAATAATAAGAAAAGCAGAAGTTATCTCCAAGTACAAAAAGCAATGCCAATAGACTAGATATGCTGACAAGACACGAGTAATATTTTCCACATATAAGAAAAGCTTTCATCTCAGAAGACTATTTTTAAAGCTATTTTTGTACCTTAATTAAGATCTACAGAACTCAGTGTAGTGGTTTTTTTCCTCTCCATTTACTAATATATTAACTAAGGCACAGAAATGCTTGCCAAAAACCACATAAAGAGTGAGAAAGTCAGCTGGACACTTTAAGACAGAAAATGCCTACCCCTTCTTTTTTAAGCTTTCCTTAAGTTACACAGAAATGCACGGATAGATGTAGACACAGATGTCAGGAAAGATAGATGTGCATTGCTTTCACTGTCTTTCTCTGAGACATCACCCCGCACCTTCTCAACACCCTGAACCCCCAATATGGTAATAATGGGAGGGTATCAGAAAGTGATACCTACCTTGTCAATGCTTATTAAGCTTGTTAGTATTCACAGACATTAGTGCTGACATAGGCAATCTTTGTTTTACTGTGTTTTAAACTCAAGAAAGCAACTCCAGAGAATCTTTTAGCATGAGATAATATGGGAGCTTATCATGTTTTCTTGCATAATTTCTCCTTAAAACTTTTTTCATAATAAAACAGAAAGCAGAAATTATGCAATGCTATGTTCTAACAGTGGGAACACTGGCAGTCCAACCCCTGACCTCACTATACCCATGTCAATAGGCTTTATGAAGATCAGTAGGTCTTCGGAAATTGAAAACTTCAAGGAACATTAATAATTGTTGAATAATATAAGATGATGTCTGAAATAGCTACAGATAAAATATTAAGACTATTTTACCAGTAACCTAATTAGATCAGATATCAAAAACAAATGTATTTCTGCCTTAAAACTACAAAAAGAAAATAAATTCCTTCTAGTTAGCCAAAAACAGCACCAAGTAATATCTCAGTTTATCCATTATGAAAACATAAAAATCATGCTCATAAACGTCACATAGGTGGGGAGGGGGAGGCAAAAGAGAGAAAAGTCTTAAATTATACTGATACTGTACACTATTTTCCAATAAAGGAACAACATCTTTACTGGCGTGGAAGCAAACAACCACCCTTTATCAAAGTTTTACAAGGCAGGAATCTAATTCTTTCCCCCAATACCACAGGAAATCTAAATATTAACTTCCTAGATGACACAAAGAAGTAAACATTGCTAAAATGTGTAATAGAAAGTACTAAAAATGTCTCTGCAAACTTCTGGAATTCAGAAAGGCTGTTAACAGGGCAAAATCACAAGGGAAAATAAAGCACAGATAAAAAGCATTATATGTTTTCTTCTAAAGACTAGTGAGCTCCTTGAGGACAGGAATTGAATCATATACCCTGGGGTCCAGCCCCGTGTGTTTTTAACAAATGCGAACAAACAAGCATTTGTGCATTACTAGAACATCAATCTAACAAAACGTCTTTCAGTAAACTTAAGTTATTGTAAAATATTCCAATTTTTCATTCCCACAAATATGGAGAATTCAGTTCTAGGTATTTTTCAAAGAACATTCTATGAATGAAATAAAGAGTTTACATTCTGACATAAAAAAAAAAGAACTATATACTGTTATCAGTGATTTTTCTAATTTGCTATCCCTCACTACACCTCCCAAAGTCTCTCAATCTCTATCTCATAATTACCTCTTTTTCTCTCTCCGGGGAGTCATAGCCTTCTCAAAGATCGACAATTACAGTTACACTCTTATTTCCATCCTTTCTGCCACAAACAAGGCCTTCCTTTCCAGGTATCCTTCTCAGTGTAGGATCTTCGCTGTGACACAGTGTCCCATTTAAGAGCGTGGGTGCTGGAACCTGTCAGAATGAGCTCAAATCCTGACTCTGTTGTCACTCTTACCAGCTACCTCATGTTGGATAAATTAATTAAGCTTTCGTTGCTTTAGTTCCTCATCTTCAAGATGGGCATAATAATAGTGCCGACCTAATAGGGTTGCTATTTGATTTAGTGAGTTAATTTTCTTTTTTAACTTAGAAGATTATCTGCCACCTAATATGTGCTCAGTAAATGTTAGTGTTAATTTCCTCCCTGAATTCATTGGCCAAAGTAGAGCAGAAGATGCATAAGGTTGGGAGATTGAAAAAAAATGTAATATTTAAAGAATTAAAGAAAAAGGAAGAAAGAGCTGACCAGGTACAAAATAAGAAGGGACTGGGAGGAATGACAGTGCAGTTAACACAGCCATGGCCAGCGCGCCTGGGTGGCTCAGTTGGTTAAACGACTGCCTTCGGCTCAGGTCATGATCCTGGAGTCCCGGGATCGAGTCCCGCATCGGGCTCCCTGCTCGGCAGGGAGTCTGCTTCTCCCTCTGACCCTCCCCCTCTCATGCTCTCTCTCTCTCTCTAAAATAAATAAATCTTTAAAAAAAATAAAGAGGGCGCCTGGGTGGCTCAGTTGGTTGAGCGACTGCCTTCGGCTCAGGTCATGATCCTGGAGTCCCGGGATCGAGTCCCGCATCGGGCTCCCTGCTCAGTGGGGAGTCTGCTTCTCCCTCTGACCCTCC
>NC_138372.1:119760555-119767365 GCF_054177405.1 Leptonychotes weddellii | reverse complement strand
ACTGTTGAATCACAGATCTGTACCTCTGAAACAAATAATACAATATATGTTAAAAAAAAAAAAAGAAGAAGATAGCAGGACAGGAAGAATGAAGAGGGAGAAATCGGAGGGGAAGACGAACCATGAGAGATGATGGACTCTGAAAAACAAACTGAGGGTTCTAGAGGGGAGGGGGGTGGGGGGATGGGTTAGCCTGGTGATGGGTATTAAAGGGGGCACACTCTGCATGGATCACTGGGTGTTATACACAAACAATGAATCATGGAACACTACATCAAAAACTAATGATGTAATGTATGGTGATTAACATAACACTAAAAAATTTTTAAAAATTAAATAAAATAAAAAGGTATGAATATAGATACACACTACAATATGAATTTTGAAAATATTATGCTAAGCGAAAGAAGTCAGTCATAAAGTGCCACATATAGTATAAATTCTATTTATATGAAATGTCCAGAACAGGCAAATCTATATAGACAGATAGCAACTTGTGGCTGCCCAGGGCCAGGAGAGGGGGGTTGGGATTAGTTGGCGGGGGTAGACTAAATTGGACAGGATTTCTTTCTGGAGTGTTGAAAATGTTCTAAAATTGAGTACGGTGATGGTTGCATGCTTCTGTGAATAGTCTAAAAAAAAAGCCATTTCATTGTGGGGTGCCCAGCTGACTCAGTTGGGGGAGCATGTGACTCTTGATCTTGGAATTGTGAGTTTGAGCCCCACATTGGACATAGAGATTACTTAAAAAAATAAAACCAAAAATGAAACATTTCATTGTATAATGTAAATGGTTGAACTGCATGAAATATGAATTCTATATCAATTATATTCAATAAATATGAAGTCTATATCAATTCTATATCAATACATACGTAAATTTTTAAAAAGCAGCAAAGCAGAAGACAAAGGCCTCAACCTTCATTGCACTGTTCACATGGTAGAATTTGTAGCGTATAACTTTAGTTCCTTTCCTTTTTAATTTAGAACTGATTTCTTGAAACTTTTAGTCTCATTTTCCTATATAATTTCACGCTTAATTATTAAGATTGTTGTCTTATTCCATCATTTTCCCACTGTGGACATCTTTCATTTAATCGACTTGAGAAGGTATTTTTGTTCTGGGTTACCCAATTCCCTGAGTTTCAAGGATCATTCTGAGTCTAAATGTCTTATGGTATCTGTTGTGACTTTAAGACAAAGAAAAGAATAGAGCACTAATTAGGTAGGCATTAATTTGAGAACATTTTTGCTTTTAAAGATTTTATTTATTTATTTGACGGAGAGAGACACAGCAAGAGAGGGAACACAAGCAGGGGGAGTGGGAGAGGGAGAAGCAGGCTTCCCACGGAGCAGGGAGCCCGATGTGGGGCTCGATCCCAGGACCCTGGGATCATGACCTGAGCTGAAGGCAGACGCTTAACGACTGAGCCACCCAGGCACCCCAAAGATACTTCTTTAAAACACTTAGTGCTCATGGCTTTGTGAAAAGATATCTGCTCCAATGGGGCCTAGGGCCTGCCTTTTGTACGGGGGGGGTGGGGGGGGAAGGCTTAATGTGCTCCCACAATTAGGGAGGCCATTTACTTTTTGGAGAACCTATCACTTTTACCAAATCATATCCTGTTCCCTGAACCTTTGATTTGTCATGTGTACATACAGAACTGATTTCAGTGCTTGCTGACGAGTCTTGCACAACATCATCAAAGGTTTATTATCTCTTGAGACTGAGAACACTTACAATATGCAGGAAGAGATTTCTGCCATTTACTTTAAAACAGAGTAAGTGGGTATTAATGATTAACTCATGATCTTCATCAATTTTTTTTAAAAATAAGTCTTCATATACTGTATTTTACTTCTTTCTCTTTCTGTCTTACACACACACCACGTACACATGCATGATGCATGCAATTTTTTCCAAGGTTTGAGTAAAATAAGTATAAGTAGGTGTCCCTGGATATGTACTGAAAACATTACTGGAGTACTGGCACTTCGCCTTTTCAATCACTTAACACATGAGACCTGAATATATCCACATTTTTCTTTTTTTTTTTTTAAGATTTTATTTATTTATTTGAGAGGGAGAGAAAGAAGCAGACTCCCCGCTGAACAGAGAGCCCCACAGGGGGCTCCATCCCAGGACCCTGGGATCATGACCTGAGCTGAAGGCAGAAATTTAACCGACTAAGCCACCCAGGCGCCCCTATATCCACATTGTTCTACACCCATTGATAAAGAATTAAATTGTTCACTTTTTGGAAAAGTGTTAACATATACATGTATGTATATATATACATACATGTATATGTTATATATACATATATCAATTTCAATGTACTTCTATATCAATGGTTTCCAATAAGTTATCAAGCCATCATAATTAAAGGGGCGGCCACAGTTCTACAAGAAGGAATAAAGTGACCTAGTACCTCCCACAAAGACTTATAAGTAAATATTATACTTGACAGTCTATCTGGAAACATATATCTAAAAAAAAGTCTACAAAATTAAGCAATTAGGAACGCGTTATTGCATTTATGAGTTAAAGATGGTAATTCTATCCTCTGTGTGGAGAATGAACACTCTAAAAACTAAATAATTCTTCATAAAGCCCATCTTGGTTTTTCTAAGATTTAAGGAATTATGAGAGCCAAAGACGGTATTTCTCTGGGGAAAAAAAAAAAAAGTTATTTATGAATTCCCCTTGGGTCTATTTTTCAGGAACTTGGTTATGAGTTTGGTTATTTGGTTATTCTTCTCAGGGAATACTCATCATGGAAAAACTTGGTACAATTGTTCCATCCAAATGTGTTTTTTTAATTACTTACCGTGCTAATAAAAATTATAATAAACAAAAAGTAATAATAACCCAGAACTTGCTTTCAGCCAAATTATATCTCAAAGGACACTGAGGGGCCTCGGCTTAAAAAGCAGTGATAGTATCACATAGTAAATAGGAGAGTTTTCTCCCTTCTAAAGTACTGTGTAATAGAGATTCACCAAACAAACCAATTCTAAAAGGTATGTTCCGGTGTTTGCATAATTCCTATTTTAGCATGCATGTTAATTTTATTTTTAAAAACAACACTATTTATTTGGTGTGAAAATTAAGAATCCTCCTCCTCCTCCCCATGTCCGGAGTCACTTACTACTCAGTGGCTAAGTGCTAATAGATGCTGAGTTTAAAGGAGATGCCTTGAAAACTGACTCTCTTTCAGAGGTGATGGCAATCAGACTTGCTACCTGATTTCTTTCAATTGAACAATGAATGATTTTAGGCCCTAAGGACATATGCTAGTGTTATTTTCAGGCTTGCCAAATGAATAGTTAGAAATATTTGAAGGCTTTGAAAGGTACTACACATTATAATTATCAGACTGTCCTTGCATGCTTTACACACACCAGTTATAGATATTGGGAGCTTCTGTATTGCTAACAATTCTGTCATTTCCAAACTAAGACTATTCTTGCTTTTCAATAAAAGAACATTTCATTAATGAATGTGGTCAACTGCAGCAACGTCAACGACTGACACTTTTTTGCAGGAAGAGGTAGCCAGATTTAGGAAGGCAAGATTTCCCCCAGTATCTCTTAAGTTAGGTCAATGTGAATAGTTCTAGTAAGATTTGGGGCTTTACATGGGAATCTTTAACGGAATTTCAAGGAGAGAGAGGAAGGGAGTGCATTTGAAACATATGGTGGAAAAAAAATTTCTGGAGCCTTGTAACTAAAATGGATCAAAGTAAGAAGTGAAAGATAAAAGTAAAAAAAAATAATAACTCAAAACAAGATTATTTCTAAAAACTAAGTAAGTAAGTAGCAAGTGAATAGGACTTCCTCCAGTAGTTACAAGGATGGCAGGAAAAGGGAATTGAGTTCTGGGGCAGAGAGTAGACTGTGCTTTAGTTGTTCCTGTTTAGGAAGTTAAATGCTTAGGGAGGCATATTCCCTCTTTCAGGTCAGCGGGGTACCATTTCATACATTACTGCTGAAGTACCCTGGTGACCTGAATGAATTAATGCAGCTTCCAAAGGTGCTTAACTTGCAAGCACTGAGAGCTCAGGCACCAGCAGTGATAAATATTCTAGTAGTTCTTTCTATTTAATACACCAAACACCCAAAAATGCCAGTAAAAGGAAGTTTCTTTAAAGTGAAAGAATTC
The DNA here is from genome assembly GCF_054177405.1 of Leptonychotes weddellii. Classification (NCBI taxonomy): domain Eukaryota; kingdom Metazoa; phylum Chordata; class Mammalia; order Carnivora; family Phocidae; genus Leptonychotes; species Leptonychotes weddellii. The sequence goes on along the minus strand of NC_138372.1, from coordinate 119,763,200 downwards.
CGGTGTGACAGGAGATACTCAGGCAACAATTTTAACCAGCAGTTTTCTCCTTCTGGCTTGTAGATGACCCAACAGGTGTTAAGTTCATTATTCTCGTTGGCTGTGTTCATACTGGCCTGCTTTTGTGTTATACTACATCTGCAAAATCTTTAAGCGAATCTGCTAACTTGAAGGAATGAAAGTGGGCTCTGAAATGATGAAGCACTAGACAAAATTGTTAAGTTTGCCTCTGGTGCTCTGGCCTTCCTTTTCCTTTCCCACTCTCTGCTCTTCCTATCCTCAAGTGCAATGGAAAGTCTTCTTATTAGCAGGGGCTCCTGATGTGGGCTAGAACATCAACACAGTTTCTTACTGTCTGTGAGGACTTGAGCAAAGCATTTTGCTCTGAGTCTTAGTTTCCCATATGTCAAAATGGGAATAGTAACATATAACTGTTAGGAAGAATAAAATGAGATAATGTAAATAAAAAAGTCTAACTTCTTATGATTGCTGTCAGCCTACGTCCTCTTTTTAAATGGATAATTGGATGTCAATTATCAATATGGTTTTACTGTTGACAGAATATCTAGCATCAGAAGAAGGGATATTTTTGGTAAGATTCCTTCCCAATGTCTCATAAATCCTATATAGACAATCAATTGCCAACTCTATTTATAAACGAGGCGCTTCTTGACACAGGACACATAATCATGGATGAAAAAATCAATTATTTTAAAACTTCAAAAGCTTCCCTTCCAAACCTGAGACGGACATATCGATAGCTCATTTCTTTCCATCTTCAGCTCTGCATTCCACTAATTTTATCAGCAGATAACCAAACACGAAGAATTTTTCAACTTAAATCTTCCTCTACATTCTCTTTAAAAATTGCCTAATGGGAAAATATAACCTTGACATTCATTCTGTAAGCCACAAGAAGAGAGAGATGCGTATTCTACGCTACCTAACGTTTCCGGTGAAAGACAGGCTTTAGGAAAATCTGAATCAATAAAATACTAAGAGTATGGCCCAATATACTTTTATATTGATGTGTACAAATTTAATATACTACATGTAAGTATTATATTCAAAGCTACAAACGTATTTTTCCTTAAAGATGAAAACCAAGTGAAATAAAATGTTGCCACATGTAACTGTTATTATCTATGATAATAACAAACTCGTCCTTGTAAACACTTATCTTGAAGCAAAACTCTGACAGTATGATAAACTGAACTCACAAAGATTCTTCAAGAGTCAAACTAAATTAGCATCCTGACCCTATAAGGGGGTTGACTGACGTTGTAACCTGACGTTTTCCATTCTTTACCAGGTGGTTTTCTTCTTCATTTTCGAGGTAATACATCAGTAGCATCATCCTCACGTATGAAGGAAACATACATGTTCCAACTAATAGAAAAGCTCTGCACTGCCTTAAATTCCCGCCATGACCCTTGTCTAAAACTGATCAATAAAGTCTTGCAATGCAAGAGAGCAATAAGAGGAAGTCGAGACAATCAAGCGACATTGCTCTACAACTACTGATGACCCAAAAGAGCAGTCACACTCAGTCCTTTGACCAGCCGTTGTCAGAAAAAAAAACAAAACCATGGAAGCTTTTGATGTGGGGTTCAAACCTTAATTTTATTACTATCCCTGCCACACTGGAAGAACAGAGTGAATCTGGAAGCATCACCTTAGAGAAGATGGCTTATATCCTGCCACATTAACAGGACACAACCTCCATCAACAGAGACTCTGCTGGCACATAGTAAGTACTCCGTCAGTGCTTCTGTATTTAGTAGAAGTAAAACTTGGGATATCATTCAGGTATTCTGCAAACAGGACATGAGCCTCTGTGCCTCTACCAATCCCCACACTCCTCTGAGGTTATAGGATCTGTGAAGATGTTTCCTCATGGGCTAGAGGGGGCTGCGCTTCCACTGCCGCTCTTATTTGAACAAATCATATCGTCATAAGCTCTCCTGAAATACACTGATAATTTGGGAAAAGTGCCTTTTAAGGCTTGAATTCTCTGAATAATGAACAAATCTCCACGTCTAATTGAACTCAGCCTGAGCCTAGGCTCAGACTCAAAGCAAACTTGGTAAAGCATTTCCAGTAGAACTCAGGCAGGCCAGATGTTCTGGAAGCAGAACCACGGTCATTATGCACATACCAGCCCCTCCCCCTGCACCCCGGGCCAAGACCCTTTCAGCAGCGCGAGGCCTGGCTAGCATATGACTCTGGCTGCATCACTGCGTGGCATCCCAGCGCCCATTTGGACGTTTCAGCAATTTTAAACAAGCTCCGCTGACAGGGACTATTAAATTGAAGCCCAAGAAGCACGCAGGGAGAGCACATTAATTATGGGGTAACACCTTTGTCTGCATTACCTAAATGACCTCAGGGCGGGTGACACAGAAGCGATTTACTACTTTTGGTTAAACCGTACCTACACTTCACATGAGACAGAGTGAACACAAGTTACACAAAAACCAGAATATAAATCATAAAGTATGAATTGACGTGGTCCTGAAGTGAATAGCCGTGTCAAATTTTTTTACTGTGTTTCTGAGATGAGGGGCAGTGTGGGTTTGGAAGCAGATACGTGAGGGAAGCTCTTAGGGTGGGGCTCTGCCCTACCCAATCCCCATCCCTGACAA
>NC_138372.1:119754038-119760455 GCF_054177405.1 Leptonychotes weddellii | reverse complement strand
CGCCCCTGACAAAATCACTAACCCAATCCCCGTCCCTGACAAAATCACTAACCCAATCCCCGTCCCTGACAAAATCACTAACCCAATCCCCGCCCCTGACAAAATCACTAACCCAATCCCCGCCCCTGACAAAATCACTAATCCAATCCCCGCCCCTGACAAAAATCACTAACCCAATCCCCGTCCCTGACAAAATCACTAACCCAATCCCCGTCCCTGACAAAAATCACTAACCCAATCCCCACCCCTGACAAAATCACTGCACCTCCCACCTGACATGTTGGAAAATTCATCCAGATTAAGCAATTCCTTCAAAACAAAATACACCCTGGAAAAGACCTGAAAGTGATTTATACCTTTGGGTGCACTATTCTGCTTTTATGAAAAGGTTTCTTTCCCCTTAATTAAGGGAATGCTAGTTTTCTTTGGGGAATTAGATGGGTAATCTTGCAACATGGAGCATTTCCATGAAGAGAAGATCCAGGTGGGATAAAACAGTAAGGATTTCAGAGAAACAGAGAAGACGTACTAGCATGTGCCTGATGTGTTGGGAGATGGTAGCAGTGGTTAAGGAAAGACATGTGGAAAATAAAATGGGAGGGTTCCTTTGCACACTTGGCTTTCTTTAAATTTTGTCTGGGTTTGTTAACAATTTCACACACTAAAAATCACTTTATCTATCCTGACATGGATGTAGTTAAGTTGCTAATGCCTGTGTATTAACATATATATTTTATATTTGGATAGACAGATTTTTAGTCATTTTTTTTTTCCCCAGGGGAATACAAAGAGGGTTCTCAGCTCACAATGTAATAGATTACTTGCCATGGAAAAGCAGTGAGGAAGTCCATATTTATGCTGGAGTAGCCGTGTTATAACACATAGCTGTGCTTCAGCAAATGTCAGGCTTAAAAACAGAAGGAGACGTAGCAGATAGGGCTGGCCAATTACACTGTGATCTAAAAACACCAGTGATTTATTAGTTGCTATTAGCTAACCAGCTCCTCTCCATTTGATCTGCGTATTTATTAGTTATAAGTATTATGGGAGCATGTATTATTGTTCCACCGCAGAAACTCTTTTTTCAACCTCTGCCTTGTCTTTTTATATGAGAATACAATAGAATAATTTGAGTGGTGATTACTTTTTAAAAACGAAATCCTGCAACCGGAATTAAATTTCACAGTGCATTTCAACCTAGAAAGAAACATAAATCTGAAACTAATATAAAAAAGTATAAAAATTTCCATATTCAGGTTAATGTTTGGCAACAGAAAAGAATAACTTTTGTTTATCTCTGAAAACAGCTTTCTTCATCTAAACAAATGACTAGAATAAGATTAAGAAAAATCTGTTTTGGTTTCTTAGATACACACACATATTCCAATTTCCTTTTGCACAATGACTTTTATGCAAATGTGTACCACACAATCTCCTGACCTCCTTTACCATCACACTGGGACAATGACAGTTCAATAATTGAAACGGTACATATCTGGTATATTTGATTTTAAATTGCAAAGTTGGACTCAGGCCTATTGAAATGAAAATGCTTGTGATTCTTTGTTAATTCCAAACTGATCGGGTTATTATTTCCTACTAGTGAAAAAAAAAAAAGGCAAAAAAGGTAGGTGAAGCTAATTATTCCATTTTTTATTTCCTTGACACATACTTTTCCCAACATGGCTCCTTCCACTCTCTTCTGTGACCCTCCCCCACACCTTGATTTTAGTTCTTAACCTGGATGCTTTCATCCATAACATGGATAATGAGAAAACTCCAAAAATGTTCCTTGGGGAAATGTTACACTAAAAGTTACCTAGGACTAAATCCCACGTGTGTTCTTTTGCTCACCATGGAGACAAGAGACTCATTCACTGCTCTCAGCCAATTTTAAATCCAAATATGAAAATAGCATTATGGAATTCAGACAGACTATTCTGCTTCACTACTAGCAGATGCAGGATGAAAAAAGGCTGGTATAATTAAGCTTTTGACTTTGAACCAGCAAAGCTGTGAACACCTCACTTAAAAATACATATAATATTATAAGAGCAGCTGACGTGCAGGTGTGGCAAGAAGATTTGCAAGCCCGGCATAGGATGGGGGTAAGCCAATCAGCTGGCTGGAAAAAGTCTTGTCCATTCTGAGCCAAGAATAAACTAAACTGCAAAACTGAAATACGGCCAAAGTTGTATTTGTTCTTCTTCGATTTGAATGTGTAGTGCTAAGTGGTTTCCATTATAACTTTTTACTCGACTCTTTAGAAAAATGTTTGGGATCATGTAAGAGGGAGACCAATTCTAATACATTTTTTTTTAAATGAGGGTTGGAAGTAACAGGGTTTCTTTAATACATATCTCAGGCTATTCATTTATTCATCCTACAAATATTGAGGATTTATTCTATGAATATCAATTGACAAGAATTTGTAGAGGACGCAAAGGTGTGAAATTAGAAGAATATAATCAAATCCAGTAAAGTAGTTAGCTAAGAAACACTGCTTTTGCATCATATCTAGATCTAGATGTCGATGTAGATATACACACGAGCACACTTTACCTTACGACACTGACTGTAGCTATCCACGCACTCAGTATTTGTTAACCTCACTTTAAATATACTTTTATGCATGGAAGGAGAAGATTAAGGGCAATCTGTAGTTTCATTTTATTGTTTTAATTTCTTAGACCAATTTTGCTTCATCATTAAAATTTCTGGAGGAAAAATCAAAATTTAATAGTGCTTAGCGCTTCAGAGAATTCTGCTTAAAGAAGTGAGTAAGCTTTCCTTAACAATAACAAAATTCCTTTTTAAAAAAATTCTAAGGCAAATAATACTGCCAAAAAAATGAACACAACTTTGTTTGTTTTGCAGTCATCATTAGCAACAGACATAAAGGTATTCTTTTTTTTGAGTCCATATGGAAAGATCATCAACACATTCTGCCTCTGGGTCCTTTGCCAAAAATACCATAACCCGCAAGCCTTCTACCTTAAACATAAAAGGAAAGGTGTTGTTCTGGTCAAATAAAGAAATAATTTTTACTAGCATACATCTAATGTTAAAGCTGCCTAAACCCTGCCAAATACATTAAAACAACATCTGTAAAACAGATTTTCATTAAATTGATCAGTTTAAAGTTAAGCAGCTAGGCAGATGATGCTTTTAAGCTAACCCTTAACCTTTAACCTTTAACCTCCTTAAACTGGAATAAGGACACACACTTCTTTTAGTAATACTGCTCCAGGTTGACAATGTAAGAGGTAAAGTGGTCTATTCAAATCGAACTGACACATAACCACATTTAGAGTGTTATGAATCAATATGTTGTCAATAACGAGGAAAGCTGTTATCTCACAGCTCAGTATTTATCTTATAACTGCTACTTGTCACTTTCCCTGAAAGTCTGAGTAATTCACGATGCAAAATGATGTAAATTAAACTCTTAATGAAAATGATTTTTATATAGGAGATTATTGTCTAGTCATTAACTCAGAAACTATTTTAAGTCTAATTTTAATATTTTAGCCTATTACAAACCATCATTTTTTTTTTTTCCCAGGCCCAGGCCAATTTGTTAGGTTCTCATTTAAAAGCAATTAATGTTACTTATGAAGCAATTTCATTTTGCCTGACACAAGCCGACCAAGCATGCTAATATTCTCATTACTACACTTGAAAATTCTCTGTATCTGACTCAGACAGTTTCTGTAAATCAGTTTCAAAAAGGCACCCTCAACACACTGCTACTCTGGAGTATTTTTCTAGTTACTACTAGAAATAATGAATGCCCCTTGAAGGATAATACAACATAATATAGTTCGATTGTCCAATACCAAGTTTCAATAGCTCAAATATTTATCTCCTCAATCTTCTTTTAATTCAAGGTAAGTTTGTTCAAAGTATGTTTTTGTTTGTTGGCTGACCATTTTTAGATGCTAGGCTACAAGGAAAGACATATGAGTATTTAAGAGAGATAAGCAAATAAAGAAGAGCGGGGGACAAGTAAATTTTTATATGATTTTATAACATTTTTAAGGGAAGAGTACATATATTCTTTGGTTCTGGGATCTAAAGCTCTCTCTGTTTTAAAGCCCTCTTTATAAACAAGCTTTTATCTCATTTGGTTGTTACTTTCGAAGGCAACATCCAACTCTCCCTGAAAAGAAACTTCAAGAGTAACTCTGACACTTAGCAAATTGCTCTGCAGATAGTGAGGGAGATCAACTCATACTCAAGGAAAGAATGAATAAACTTAATGCACACATATACACACGCGTTTAAATAATCATCAAACAATTAGATTAAACAACCTTTCCTGAGAAAATAAACAGTAACACTCTACCTTTCTTTAGCTTCCCACATGAGATCAATAAAATAGAAAAATTTGTACATTTATATCTTCTATTCACAACATGCTAATTTAAAGTGTTAGAGGAGCAGCGTGAATATAAACACAGTTCATGAATATTCTATATAGCTCCCAGGGTTGAGATCTATTATTTATACAAACTTAATGTTTGTTTTTTTCTCCTAGGTATTCTGAAAGTTTTAATAGGTCAGGTATCAACAGGAAAAAAAAAAAAAAGTTGACAACTGAATGGTAAAGCCTACGAATTATAATACAATTAATCCTTTATATTATATTTTCAACAGCATCGACTTAGAAGCTTGCCATCTTACATTAGGGCTTGTACTCCCCTCAAACTGTGTAACCCAAATCTAATGCTTTCGTCATTGATCCACAGAGCACCGATCTTACAGGAACAATGTTACAGATTCTCATGCCACGTCTTTAGGTTTTTACACTCAGTACGTCAATCTAGAATTTGAACTTCAAGAAACAACCCAAACTAATAGCGCCAGCCCGAACTCAAATAAATAATTCTTGCGCCTGCTCCAGAGATCCACAATCTGCCCTTTTTGCTGTGTGTTTATAGTTTGAAATAGTATTAGAAAAGCCGTAGGTATTATACTCACTGGTTGACTCCTGATAGTATAGTTATCACTGATTTCTAGTATAAATCAATAGATAACACTTGCAAAATGGATTTTGTAATCATATTTAGAGCTTGTTACAATGACTGATGGTTTGCAATATTTTCTGAAATTTAATATCCTCTAGACAAAAGAAGTTTTTAATAAGTTACCAAGTTATTCATCATAGAAATGAATCTGTTACATTTGTACAAGAACCAAGACAATCAAGCCAATCCAGTAAACAAACTCACAGAATAACTTAACCAGTAATTAGGGCTTAGAAAAAGTCAAGACAAGTTGTGTAATAAATGGTGCTCGCCAGTTGCACATATTCATTACATCTGCACAGTTTTTTCCAGCAAAGATAAAAGTATATTTGCCATTTAATGAACAATTTTATTTGTGCCACACCCAGTGGAGGGAATAAAAACATGACTAGCTGGGAAAGGTCATGCAAAATAACAACTGAGTTAAGTAGAAGACTTTCAACTGATGCTAAGGGAGAGTGTGTTTACTCAAAAATTACAGAAAAACAACGGAACACACACACGCGCACACACACACATTGTGTTTAGATCGCCCCTGTTCGACACCAAACAAAAGACGACGCATTCACAAAGTAGCACTGTTTTTGTGATCTGTTCCCTATAACCACTAACACTTAGCCAAGAGTGATGCTATGTTTGGTTGGTTTTTTTTTTTAATCAATCAATAAAAGAGGGATAACAATATTATTTTATATGTGAAAATACTCAGGAAGGTTCTTTTACTTCTGGGAAGCCAATAAAGATCGCCACTGAGTTAGGTATAAAAGGGACATAAGGCAAATCTTTTAAATAAACTTTCCAGTTGCATGTATCTCAATATACGTTTAGTAATGTTAAGCAGAAACCGTGTACCTTGCCCTTCTATTTTTTTTTTTTTCTCTTTCTTTTCTTAACTTGCAGATTTGTGCTCCAAGCTCTGAAACAGTTAATTCCCTTCTCCACTCTGTGCCAAGGGAAATGGATGTCACTGCTTACCTTGTAGAGCTTCAGGGCCGCCTCATGCCTGTGATTGGTGGTATGCAAGCGTAATTTATCCACACTGTTGGTGTAGTAGTCACAGGCATTACATTTCAGGTGAACGGGGTTGCCAATGGCAATACACTTCAGCCTCCACTCATTGCTTTTGCCCCCTTCTTTAATGTGAGCCACCAGTTGATATTTCTGCATATGCTTATCAGTCTTGCAGTGGAGCTGGAAGTTGGCTTTGAGCTGAGTGTTGTAGTTACAGAGCTTGCACTGGTAGATATCTCCAATTACAGCCCTCCATTCCTCTTCAGGGAGGGAGCGCTCACTGCTCACATGCACACTTAGGGCCTCCAGGCTGTCAGAGGTGAATTTGTTGCAAACAGCACACTGGAATAGCTTCAGCGCTGGGTCACTGATATAA
>NC_138372.1:119746538-119749038 GCF_054177405.1 Leptonychotes weddellii | reverse complement strand
TCTGAAATAAGAAAGGTTGAGGTTGCCCTATTACATTACCTATTATATTGTTTAAAAGAGACATGTAGGGGCGCCTGGGTGGCTCAGTTGGGTAAGCGACTGCCTTCGGCTCAGGTCATGATCCTGGAGTCCCTGGATGGAGTCCCGCATCGGGCTCCCTGCTCGGCAGGGAGTCTGCTTCTCCCTCTGACCCTCCTCCCTCTCATGCTCTCTGTCTCTCATTCTGTCTCAAATAAATAAATAAAATCTTTAAAAGAGACATGTAGTGCCTCACCCTGGATGCCCCTCACACCCTGCTATATTCTATTGCATAGACTTCACAGTGGCAGAGAGCTAAGAAGAAAACAAAATCCTGGGCTCACCAATATTACTATGTGTTTTAGAAATTCCTTTTTAGAAGTTCTTAAAAAAGAAAGACATCATTGGAGGTCACTGGCATATTAAGTATGAGGGATAACTTCTTAATACTCTCTTTACTGTAATCGAATTTAATCTTGTCCACGAAATCAGAGAGGAAGTGATCAGTTTAAAAATACATCATAAGATCTACACAGATGGAAAACGAAATCAAAATTTGTTTTGGTATCTGCAATGGTTAAAATGACGCTCTAATTGCTTGTGAATCAAACATCACAAAGCTTAGTGTGTAATTTTAATCATTGATGAGCTCCAGGTTAATTATCCTCATGGCATGCATGCAGCTTTTAAAACCCACTGAAATAATCTGATAACCATAAGCATGAAAACCTAATAATTTTCTAATTAGTCCACAAATATTAATGTTTACCTTTGCAGTTACCAAATCTGTACAAACTGTGTATACATACTGAAGGCAGCCAAAATGCCTAAAATATAATCCCCTGCTAGACTGAAATGAGGAAGTCAGGAAGGAACTAAAGAGTTGGAGTGGAAATAGGGTGGTAAATAATACTGAATTAATGATCCTAGATTAAAAGGAAAAGTTTCGAAACCCAGGGTGTATTTTTTTTCCCCCTATAATCAGGTAACAGGCTGGTATGTGGAAGGAGACTCACCTTAATTACAAAAGTAAGAAAAGTTCCCAAATACTTTACAGCTTTGTAAAAGAGTTTCTAAGCTATTTTTATTACCATTTTAATTCTGTTTTACCTATACCCCTACAACAGTTCTCAGCCCACAGAAACACTTGCTAGAATTATTACACACATGCTGAATGCACCTCAAATGAGTTGTATATAATCTGTAGTCAGTCGTTTTGGCCAGATGCCGAATGGACTCTGCAATGTATCACCTCAATATTTCTTTATATGAAGTAGATCCTATCTTTTTATTTTATCTTAATAGAGCCAGAAGTAACTTTCAAAAATGTAACGTTATTGCTATGTGAAAAAAATTACGAAAACTAAAGAATCCATCACAAGTCAAAGCAGTAGGATACATTTTGTTACAATACCCCACATAGTTTTACAGGAGACTGCCTATCAATTTCTTCTCAAGAAGCCACCCATTAATCAGAAACTGAATCAAATACATAATAAGTCTCCTATACAATCAAATTTACATTTCATTCCAAAGCAACAATAGCAAAACCAACTGGATTGATACAGCTAATAATATGTTAACTGATTTTTAAAATCTGTAGTTATTGACTATGACCATGGCAATATTTACCAGTATATTTTGATGGAGTCCCTTTAGTTTGTACAGTTAAAAAATTATTTAGATCAGTATACACAGTGACCCTGAATATGATGCTAAGTGATTTCATTGCCATCAACATCAGACAAGATCTTTCTTTTATCCGTGTGACCCATTTAGGAAATTTACACTAAGGCTTTATAAGTCCCAGTACTATAAAGACCACAAAGACAACCATTTATTTAACTTAAACCACAGAATTCATTTCAAAATGACTGCGTAACAAGTAAACTCACTATAAAAACCGCTTCACCCATTTAAGCTGTTTTCTTTTTAGTTTTTACCAATTTCTATTCTCTACTGCCAAGCATTCTATTTTTTAAAAATCACCAAAGTCCTCAAGAAATCCTAAAGAGAAAAACTAATATAATTTTAATGTTAAATTCAGAACAATACATACCTGCTGGTCTGCTTAGAATATATGTACACATTTTTTGGTATTCTCACTAACTCAAAAGATCAGTGACTTTGATCATGTAAATCCCTTTTTCGGAACTAATGGACAATATGCAGAAAAATAACTTTTATTGCTCGTTCTGCCTTGCTTTCGTCCTGCAGTCGCTGCTGCCTAAACTCAGCTCTGCTAAATGACCAAACCCACCTACAAGGAGCCTGGCTAATGAAAGGGGGTGCTTTCTGAACAATAGAAGAATTCCTTTGCATTCAGAAAGCAGAGTTCCCATTAGAACCCAATATCAGAGAGGCCAGTTTTACCTCTTTTTTTTTTTTTTAATTGAGATTGTCCCAGCCCTCCTCTACGGTCCAGTGAGACAGTGCTTGTGAAATGATTAAAAAGAACGTGATCTGATCAAGAGGACAGAAT
>NC_138372.1:119711538-119744038 GCF_054177405.1 Leptonychotes weddellii | reverse complement strand
GTAGGATTAGAGTTAAATGACTGTATGATCCTTTTCATTTTTCTTCCCTAAATAAATGTTAATCTACAAATCAATCATGTGTTATATTAAAATACATATAAATATACTTTCTGAAAATACTAAAAGGTTGTGTAAATTACACTCAATTTTGCAAAGCATCTCAGGAATGGACAGAATCATTTCCCCTTCTCAGACTCCTCTCCCCCAATCCTTACTATATTTGAAAGTTCAAGTCAATAACATGGACCCCTTTGGTTTTCCTTGGAAGAAACACGGACTGTATCAATCATTTTTAGAGATTTTTAATTGTATTTGCCATGTTTTCTTATGTTTGTATTTCTAGTCTTTAAAATGTAATTGACCAATCTCTCTGGTTTACACACAATCTAAGAGTGTTTAGTTGATAATGATTTTGAGTTGTCACCTAGTAACATTTTAAAAACTTAGTTTTATAAAGGTATATATAACCATAGAATATCTGGCTTCAAAAAGATTTACCAGACTAGTGAAAACCATTCTGCACACATATTTATCTCATACACAATGTGAAGAAAATATGTTCTAACATGTACATGTATTTTTCCTTCTTTATCTATTATATAAAATCCACTATTGAACTACTGATAATTAAATACTTAAAAGAGAAAACAATTGGATAATTATCTGTATTTCACAATTCCCACCAATAGGATCTCATAACCAATGTAGCAGTAAGTGTAAAATGGTGAGTACATTCTTACTTTAAAAAAAAAAATGTCATTCTTTGCAGGCTAAACCTACCATAATTATCTTCATAAAGCTAATTACAGGTCAGGTATTCCAGTGAACATTCCTATTCCCTGAGCAATGATTTCACACGATTTCAAAATAGTTTTAATGAAGAAAGCTATATGAACAAATTTTAAAATCACTACCAAGTACCTCTTATTATACAATACTCCTAGAGTCTACAAAATACATCTCTTTTTATAGCCCATGTAAATATTTTAAATCATTTTATATTAAAAACCACATAGGACTAACATAATAGAGAACATAAGTGGAATGCCAAGTTTTCTTCTGGATGAAATATTGGCAAATTTATGTTTGATCACTAAGATTAGTTGGTTATTTTATTTCTCTTATGAAGAGCCCTTTGTGTGTGTGTGTGTGTGTGTGTGTGTGTGTGTGTGTGTTTGGCCTGAAAGTTAATTTGACTGCTGTCCATAAGTGAAGTGAGCATTTCAGTAATTAACTTTTGTGTTTTAAATGTATGAACTTTAATTAGATTTCATTATAAACAAACAAACGTCAACCATAATTATAAGCTCCTTGGTTTACCCACATATTATCCCTTTTCAAACAAACTTGATGTCAGACAAATTAAAATCAAGCAGCCAGCAATTTTGAGTTGAATTTTACATGATCTGCTGGTAACCTGATTACTTTAACTTCAATATCATTACAGGAAAAGTATTTCAGGAAAAATAATGACAAGAATTCCAACAGGAGACAAGCTTAATTGTATTGATTCAAAAGATGCATGTTCATAGGAACCATGTTGAAGGAATAATGTTATCTCAAATCTACAGTTTCTATTAAAATGAAATTGTCCAGCATGAAAGAGGCAATTAAGATTAGTGTCTACAGAACTAGAGATACTAAACTAACTAAATAATTATCTGGGCCCAATTATCTTATACTTTTAAGTAGCAAAATACCAGTGTGGAGCAACTATAAGGCATGAGGTTTGCAGGTTTATTTACTGACTGGTGTATCTATTAGGACCAAGAACAAGTAGAGCTGTCAGGACATAATGAAGGTAAATGATTAGTTAGCACCAAGCCTGAACTCTTCTTCAATGCAATAAGAGTTAATTAAAGTTTACCACCAAACATCAACCAAAGCAGGATGTTGATCAGGTTTCAGCATTAAGTGCAAACAGACAATAGTTGGCAGCAATTAGTGCAGCTATCAAATGACATGCAATGATAATTATACATTTAAAACAGCTAAAGAGCTGGGGGAAAAAAACTAATCAGCTTCTTTGACGACAAATACTCAAAGGGCAGGAAACAGGTATCAGATTATTTCACTTTAACACTGTAAATCAATAGAATTAAACAAGAAAAGGTTGTATGGGTACATTATCTGAAAGAGAACAGTTCACTGGCTTCAAAATGAAATAAATCTGCTAGTATTGGTCTATCAAAGATAAGAACTTCTGTAGCTAAAGAAAATAAGTTACTTTTCAATTAAAGTTTCAGAATGAAGTCTGCGTAAAGAAAGTTCAGCTTCTTAGTCTTGTGTAAATTCAACAATGCAACAAGTATTTCACTATTATTTTTGTTATTTAAATTAAGTATTAACTTCCACTCTAAAATACTATCAAAAGTACTTTATGCCTGAATCTTACCTTTGTGTACTCAAATATATCTCCCCCAAAAGCTTTTGGATGTTAGATCTAATTTTTTTTAATGCAGTCAATTTAAAACAAAAGCCATATATACATATTTAGCATTTGTTATTGCAGGTCTTCCCTTGATGCCATTCAAATCTATGGCTTCAATCTTGCTGAAATCAATAAGCCTACATATAACACATCCCTTAAAATAATTTTAATAAGTCACCTCATTCTTTTCCATAGTTTCTGGCCTGCATGCTAGAGCATAACTCTAGAAATGCACCCATCCTCATGACCCCACCTCTCCATCTTTCCAACTAATTCTGTTATGCTAAGGATTTGTACACAATGCTAGCTAATCCCAATATTTCCCTGGAGCTAAATCTAAGCCATGGCTGACTCCCAGCACAAAAATGTCTCTCTCCAAAAGCCCTTTCGCCCCCTTCAGCACTCATACACTCATTGGTCCTGACATTTTCACTTCAGCCATGACAAATGAGCTGATGACTCTGATGTGATTGCATGGGAGGATGGCTTTATCTTAAGATATATCATTAACTCTCATCACCATCTCCTAATATGGCTCTTCTGGGTTAATGTGTTGTGAAAATCTGAGGAAATTTTTGTGTAAATACGTGCACTTTTAGTAGTAAGAGACCAACTTCATCAAAAGGAGAAAAGGGAAGCCAAAGTGGACAGGATCAGGGGGAAAAAAAAAAAAAGACTAGCATTAACTAAATGTGGCTCTGGGGATTTAAGTAACTCTACTCAACCTCTGCCCCAGTGCAAACCAGCCAGCTGACTGTCTCTTAAAGGTCCCTTCTCCTCAACATGGGCGGCTGGAGCAGAGAGTAATTTGTGAAGTGGCCCAAATAAAGCTTCTCAGATAAATATGGCTCATCCATCAGCAAAACCATTTTTTTGTTTTTGTTTTTATCCCAGTGCAATACATATTTTAGTCCTGAACCCTTAATTTTCCTATATTATTAAATCTCTCTAAATTCATTTTAATGGGGAAAGGGATCATCAAAACCCATTTTACTCCAAGATCATTGCATTCTCCAATCAGAAGGGAGCAGTATTTTTCCAACTATTATTAAATGTAAAACTTTCCAAGCTTCAAAGGAGAAGCGAAAAGGAAGCCTTTCCACTTAGCATAAATATCACAATGCTTTAGGTTAAGTTAGAACCTGAGTTCCAGTTACGTAGTTCTTGTTATGTATACTATGGAGTTTACAGAGTAGATACTTGTTATAACCTCTTCTCTCATTTCATCTGAGAACACACAGCCAATCAGAGTCAACTGTAGCAAAACAGACCTCAGGAAAGGAGGTCAGGCTTTGAGGTAAAGTGCTATTCACTCTTGGAACATGCAAGGAGCTCTTTATTCCTGTTCTTATTGGCATCAGTCCCCCTTACTAGAGCAAGAACAAAGCCAAGTGCTCGTGTGAGGTTTATGAATAAATCAGAGGTGAGCCACTGTAAGTGCTGCCCATGATTTCCTTGTTGACAGTGAGCACTTAAACAGGCTTCTATGACCAGCGACTTCTGGCAAACCATAATGATTCCTAATCTGCACCCTGCTTCATTTCAAGAACTAAATGACCCACCCCATTTTTCCTGCAAGTTTTCACCTTTCAAGCAATTCTTGTCTATGTCGAGCAGTTTAACTTTACAATCCCAGAACAGTCAGCTTGTGCTGTGGTCATCAAAGAAATTATACCAACTGAAAAATCTTCCTTTGCTTGGAAAGATTCCACAAATAAAAAAAATCTCCGGCATTACAGAAATTATTCTCATATTAATATTATAGAATCTTTGGATATGGGAGAAGCTAAGCCAACTAAGGTGAAAAATGCTAAATAATTTGCTGAAGGGCACATACACATCAGATCCGAACAAGTAGGCTCTGTAGTTATGTGTTATTTCCCAGGAATTTCTCTGAGCTTCAGTTTCCTTATGGGTTAAACAAGATGATTGTGCTATATCCCTTCTGACTACAGCAATCTATGGTTCTAATATAAAAACCCATTTAGATTGCGCTGAAGATAGTTTTCCCTATGGAGTTTTCCAAGACAAACCCAGATGTTTTTAAGGCTGTATATTTCTTTTCAGTACGTAGATTTCAAGAAGAGAGGCAGATTTCAGTAGAATAGTAAACTGAAGTTTTCTATTTATATTTTTAATTAACTATTATTCATTTTTTCATTCATTCAATAGATATTTTATTGAGCACCAAAGATTTGCCAATAATGTCTGTCACAATAGTGATTAAAGAGATATGGTTGCTGCCCTCATGGAGGCTGAAATTTATTTGAAGAAACACTTAAACAAGCATCATGGAAACTGCTAAGATGCTAACTGTTTTTCTTTCGGTGAAATATATCATTACTTATCAGTATTCAATAAATGCTGTGCTTTATATCAACGTATTTCAAGTGAATTGTCAAGTTCTGGGGCACTCATCAATGACCAGAACATAGGCAAGGCACACACTTTTAATTTTAGGAAAATTTTAACAAAGATTATGAACCACACAAATTAAGCAAAAATCAATCTCAAAGCTGGAAAGTTACAATCCAAGTACACTTACATTTCCCATAAAAATACAAACAGTAATTTTAAATGTGCATCTTACTTGTATCACAATGGGAAATTATTATGAATTTTAAAAAGAAAATCCATAATAGAAATAGATTTTCATTTCTAGATAGTCCAAAAATTGTATTATAAATTTATTAACCTTTGTCATGAATCTTATCTTTGAACCTGGGTACTCTTCTAATGAATAATGCATTATTATAAAAAGATAAAGGATTGTGATCTCCTCCAAGAGATAAGCCAAGGAGTCTCATAAGTTGGCTAAAAATCCCTCAAAAGAACTTAAAGGTTGTACACTATTACTGGATTATTAATAACTGGATCTCTTCTCTAAGTTAGTATAAATCTTGATCAACAGGGTGCCATGTAATAGTATCCATTCCTTTTGTTGCATATCAAAATATCATAATCTCCAAAATCTGGAAAGGTATTTCTATGGCATCTAATCAAGTTTTGGGAAATCCTGTAATTCTAAGGCTTTCAAACAGGCTGGGTCAACAAGACTTAAATAAACGCTGTGGTATCTTCTATGATTGCATATAATGGACAGTCTGGAATCTTGAGTTCATGAAGATAGACCAAGGTCTGAATTATTTAAAAACTATTCCTGTTCTAATTTGCTTCTTAGAAAAAGACCCAGAAATGCATTAAACATCTAAAAACACTCGAAACCAAAACAACTCATGATGATAGAGGGGCAGATAATGAGGTGGAGGACTATCCACATAGATGCCATCTAGGTATCTGGTCAATACGAATATACCTTTTATGCAAACACATTTCCTAATTTCTGTTCCTGTTGTAAGAGAGAAGGGCATCCCTACTCAAAAGAGCTATGTAGACTTGCTTTATCAAATGCTCTTTAGTTGAGCATTACATTAAAACCAGCTATTGAAAATAAAGAAAAAAGGAACACAGGGTATCAGGCCCTGTCACATTTACTTACTTTAATGTTCACAACACTTAAGTGTTATGTAATCTCTACAACAACTTTAAGATACAAATGAGGAAACTGAAGCTTACAAAGATTACACCCATAATAAGAATTTAACTCAGGTGTCTAGTAGCTCTAACACAATTTCTACTGGTCATTGAGTTGTCAAAAATGGAGGAGATTTTCAAATATCTAAAGTCTAAGTTAAAATAAACTCATTTAAAAAGGAATGCAAGCACTTAAAAATGCAGTCAAGATTCACATACTTGAATTAGAAACACCATACTGAATCTTTCTATTTTGGATATAAGAACTTCTCAGAGAACTTGGGAAGTAGTACATTTCTGTTCCTGTCTTTGAAGGCAAAAAAATAATAATAAAATAAATAAAAATAAATAAAAAGGAATCCAAAGTAAACAGAATCAAAAGAATGTCTGTTTTTTACTGGGTCATTCTTTCTGTGTACTATGCTACCTTTATAACATCACAGCATTGTCTTCATTTGCTTTCCCTACACAGCATAGAAATCTTAATCTTCATAGCATCATGTTCATGATTATGAAGAATACATTTTTAACTCACTGAGATCATTGGTACTTTCATGAATCATAAACTCTTCTTGACCATTCAATGTACATAATCTGACCTCCTAAGTAACTCCAAAATATGTATATGGTCACAGTGATAAGATGCCATTCAGATTGTACTTGTTTCCTTTTTGTAGCAGAGAACTCATCTCTCAGAAGAAACAGCATCACTGTTGGATTACCAACATTTTCCTTTTCTTCTCTACTTCTACCACCATACTCGGTTACGTAATAAACCCTTTTCCAAGCAGCCAAGATAGCCGTGTGACCATTGGTCCTCGAGTTGGGATATCTGAGTTTTGTCCTGACATGTTCCTAACTTGTTTGGTAACTCAATGGTTACTTCTCCTGAATTCAGTATCTCATATTTTACAGTGAGCTGGCTGAACTGGATTAACTTTACGGTATTCTCAGGCTTTAGCATGTTGATAGGGTGCCTTACAAACCTACCTGCTCTTTTCTGTTGTGATCATGTTGGTCAGTTCTTAGAAAATGAAAGGAATTTAGTCTACAGAGGGAAAATTTCACAGGCTACCCCTATGTATACATCTAAACAGGAAAGAGAGACACTAAAATGCAAAGAGAGTCGGTGGTGTGTGTGTACGTGTCTTTATACACACTCCTAGTTGGTATATACTAAACCAAAAGAGATGACTCGTTCTCAATTAAGTAGTGGGCTCAGAAAATTTAAGTATTACTTGCACTATTCCTAGCTGTATGGAAAAAAGTACTGTACTTCAGAGAATCCACATTAAAAAAGCTTTTCAGGTTTAATTAAGGTACTTTGGGAAATGATTGGGCTTCTTCAATTTACTCTTCCAAGCAGACGAATTTTAAGATTCTCCATAAACTTCCCTCTTACAAAGTTTTGTTTTGTTTTGTATTTTAACAGTACAACCAGGTGGCACACACCAGCTCATATGTTTTTGTATTTCAACCATTGTTAAAGCTATGGATTTCCTTTCTTCTTTACAGTGAAGGAAAGAATTTTATGGACAGTTATAAAATGCATATTTTAACCCAAAAGTCAATTTTCCCTGGTTAAAATGATTTAGATCTGAGTAAATACTTGCAGAACGCTTTCTGTTTTTACAGCTAGAACACAATGGAACCTATAAACTTTGTCTTCAGAGGTATGTGCTATAGGGGGTACCATTCAGAAATTATCAACTGCACACTGTCGTATCCCCAGGACAAACAACCATGAGAAATGATCAATCATCTAAATCCATGATGCTGTGTGTGAACTCCTGACCTGAATGACTAAAACACCTACTCAGGACTGGTCTTGGACCATCAGGGCATTATGACATATTAACCAAGTCAAGCCGCCCAAATTCTTAAATGCTGTTTGTTTATTTTTTCAATCTCTAGAATGTTAAAGTGGCTAATTATATCAGAGATAAGTTGCTTGCCAAATAGGACTTTAGTGTCAAAGCCATTTTTAAGTTGTGTGCATACATTCAAAAATGCCTGCAAATGGCAAATATTTTATTTCACTCACAAACCTTTGAGAGTAGGGGAGTGGAGAGCAGCCATCCCTGGACTGAGGATTGTATGTCAAACGTGAAACCATATCAAGCTTTCAAGGCAACTTGTGAACCTCTGAAACTGGGGAATTAACAGAACATCAAATCCAGTAAGATCACAGGGGCACAATCCTTATGCAAGAAAATAATGCCATTGAGCCCTCATTAAAAGACCATTTCGTCCTTAGCCATCAAAGACTGCGAGTGCACTAAGATCTTGGTTATATCATCAGGGATAACTAAAACAAGTGCCAAGAGAAATTGTGCACTTTTAGTTCTCACATGTGTCCATCTGTTCACGTATAAACATATATTCTGCTTTCTGTCTGATTCCTAAAATCTTGATATCAGAATACCCTGGGCTTTTGCCCATTTCCTAAGAACGCAGACATCACATAAGCTACTATTAACCCATGTGTGATCCACTTCCATGGTGGCTGGAAAGCTGCCAGTTACAACACATGGTGCTTGGTTAACAATGTCTTAAAATATAAATGAATTTATTTTTTAAATTAACACATTTTTCTTATGGAAATACCTTAATAAGCCCTTCTGCATGTAAAATAGCCTCCATGTGGATTTTTTTTTTGTTCTTTTAAGACTTTTTGCAAGCATATCATAAACTTAACCATAAAAGTTTCTGAAACAATCCAGAATTTCTTGACAAATTTTTAAAAGGACTCCAGTAAAGAATTTTGGTGACTTTATATAACAAAGATCAAACACTTTTCCTTTACAATATTCTGTACTCAAGAGGCAACCCTTATACTTTAATTTACGTGAAAACACTTCTGATTTCCCTAGTTTCCATGTAACATTCTTAACAGTACCTCAGCAACTGAACTGCGAAAGCAATGAGGCAAACAGAAGTTCTACACTCTAGGAACAAAACAAGTTAGTTTAATATCTGGTGGAATCTTTCAATCCTGCTCTGGGGCAGCCTTCAATGGCTCATCTGTTGTGACCCCAAACCGGAAAGAGATTGTTTAAAATGTATACATATAAATAATTATCCACACTGCATTTGATTTATATATGTACAAAAGAATCAATTCCCACCTTTGAAAGTGCCTTAACACTTATGGTATTTTAACTGCCCTAATTATGGTTGAAGAAACATCATTAAGAGCCCTGACCATGTTGCCAACTGATAACCAGTTACAGCTCTAACTAGTGACAAGAGAAAACCTTACTGCCAATGTCTCCAAAAATGAACATACAATACTCAGACACTTTTTAAAAGACTTATCTCTAAATGAAATGCACAAGACACCTACAAAGCAACATGAAGATGAATTAAATCCTAAGAAAATAACTCTGTATCTTCTTCTACTAACCCCTCCCAACCATAAAAGCTGATGGGCCACTTAGCACACTTAACATTGGCAAAAGTCAGGATACACAACTCTTTCCCAAATGAAGTGTTCTACCAATTGAGACAACTATTTATAGCCTATGGGGGAGGAGGGCAGAGGAACACCATATATTCCATCATTAACTAAATTAAATACCCACACCATAGTCTTTGCCTCCTCTGAAATAACCGTTTTTGACAGCAAAGTGCTGGGAATTCTCGATACCCAATAGTCAATATTTGGCTAGCCTAGCATGTTTCTGAAAACTCTTCTGCATACAAGCCTCTGTTTATCATCCTCTAGCTGCACTATGGTCATCCATATTACTTCCCAGTGATGATGAAAACTCAGGGCATCTTATAAGTTGCTGAAATCTGAGCCCCTGCTTGTTTTCTCAAGTCTTGGACAAACATAACTTTAGAGAGAGCAGAGCATAGGCATAAAGAAAGAGGGGCCTGCATTTTCATCTTCCTTTCATCTTAGTCATTCAGTCAGCCATTCAGAACCCTATTCAACAGAGCTTTTCATTATGCAAAAAAATGCTAATCCTTTTCCGATGCTTTCACACTTGTATAAACCCCCATTCCTTCAACTGAAAAGCAATTATATCAGTTTACCTTTCTGTCAAAAACAGGATTAATATTCCAATAACAGAATCTCCTTTATTTTCCTATCTTTTTGCTTTAGGAAACTAGAGATTATTAGTAGAGGCATTCTTAGAACAAGAATATATTATTTTAAATATGATGGTGTTAACTAATGAATGGAAAAAGGAGAATGATCATAAGAAGAAAAAGTGCCCCAGTATACTGCAGAAACTCTTTTCTGTGACAGAACTGACCTTCCCTTTGCAGATGCCCAAAGAGACTGAGACTCACTCTGGTCTATTAATCAGAAACAAATTATGAAAGAATGTAGTTGGACTGGTTGACACTATCCTGTCTTGGGAGACTCAGTAACAGCCTAGTAACAATGTCCTCTTCATGGGTAATGAACAGCCATGACAAATGGGGCAGAGAAACTATTTATTTGCATATGCAAATTCTCACACAAGGGAAACATGTACAAACAAGTGTCATTGTAAGGTGGATTAGGCAAACAACGCTTTCTTTTTAGGACATTCTGCAGCCCAGAACATTAGTCAGCACAATTAAACCAGTCTCCATGGAGACTAATGAAATTTCACCATGGTATGAGTTAAATTAGATAGCTAGTTATGTGTTTCCACAATCCAACTTGAAATCCATTATTGTTTCAGAACAATACAGCAATTGTGCCTAGCTGATCTTTGCCAGCTCAACAAGCTCCTAAGTTGACAATTTGCATATGTTAATATAATTAAGCACTAATTACATGAAACTTGTACATATTCACATGCACTTTCCCTGGGCGCTTTTCAGTTTGAACCTTGGCCAAGTCTTTAACCCTTAGAATGGTCTTAGAGGATAAAAACTCTGCCTGTGGGTACAGCCCCTAGGCAGACACAGAAAGGCTCCTCATTTATAAACACAAAGCTTAACCTGGCTTCTCATATTTCTAGCAACAATGACAGAAAATATTTTGTGAGTGTGGTAGGGACCAGGGATGAGGGAAAACGGGGGGGGGGGGGTTTGTGGGTGGATTTGTCTTTAAAGACTTATAACGAATATCTTCTCATAGAAAAGCAATAACATTCATTTCAAGAAAATGTTAAGAATTTGCTCTCACTGACATTGTGGGACCTTGGGAGATGAAAATGGTTTGACAACAGCAAAAATAGCAAGTAGAAAAGGAAAAGGGAGCATCAGCACCTAATGAGCTTTACATAAATATATGCAGAGGCAATTAAGCAATGTTAATTACTATGACAGCAGTTAATTGAATATAATTAGATATTTTAAGCCACTGAATAAAGCATAGTTAAGATTAATTTTATTGAGATTAATTGTAAATAAGGATAGATTAACTCTGTGTTTTGACAGGCATAAAAAGTAGTTCTGCAAATTAAGCAGGAGCGTGGCCACCAGTCCAAAAATCATATATTATTTTAATGTCACACCTCAGAATCATCCCCTCAATAAACATGACTTTTCAAACCCAAACAGACAGGAATCTTGAAGAAAAACAAACAGCTTGCAGAGATTAAAGAGCCTTTGTCCTTTTTCATGTGCATTTCTTTTAACAGACTAAATTAAGCGAGTCTGGTGTACGTTTTTTAGGAAGGAACATTTCACACTGAATGGAAAAAATGTT
This sequence comes from Leptonychotes weddellii, assembly GCF_054177405.1. Classification (NCBI taxonomy): domain Eukaryota; kingdom Metazoa; phylum Chordata; class Mammalia; order Carnivora; family Phocidae; genus Leptonychotes; species Leptonychotes weddellii. Next base: position 119,732,417 of record NC_138372.1, on the reverse strand, counting down.
CTATCACATATGAAATTCGTGCAGCTGTGCGGAACTTGGTCCAGATGGTTTTAGACTATAAACCACCACCAAATGATAGACAGTAGGCCTTCCCAAGATTATGTGATAAAGTCACAATCTTTTATTTTGAACTCCCAAATTTCTGCTTTGTATTATTTCCAATCAAATCACAGGTTTTCTTTTACAAATGTGTTTCTCCAAGTGGGTTAAAAGAAACATTGTGCCTACTAAGTACTAGAAATAAATGTAGAATGAATTGGAGAAGGCCTCCTGTAACAGATATCAGCTAAATCATTCAGCCACAAAATGCAATGATAGCTATGATAACAGCGCATGCAGATGACAACACTTGATTATTACTCTTACAAACAATGGTTTCTAGAAATATTTCTTAGGAAAATATTGCTAAATGAAAAGCCTTCCCAAATACTTTCACACCAAGCCAATTCATGCATTCTCTTTAAGGAAATTAACACAGTCCTCAAGAATGCTGAACAAATCACTAATAAGAGAGGAACTTCAATTGATTTTGAAATAAATCAATAGGTGATTAACATAATATTTTTAAAGCAGCAGAATGTGTGTGTGTCTATATTGCACAAACATACATATTATATTTCCAATACCCCTTAGCTCTTAATCGAACAAGGGCTTTATGCTATTGAGCATGCCTCTATACTACCTCACAACTTCTTTAGGATGCCCTTAGTCTTTATAACGAAAATCCTAAAATGGTCTGTGAAACAAGACTACGACAAGCCATTCTGCAGTGAAAGATTTTAAATCATCCAGCCTCTTCTAATAGACTTGAGACTTATTGAGGTAGAAACCATAAAAAATGAAGAAGGGAAATTTAATCCCTGAAATATTGATTTGCACATTAATATCATATAGGCAGAGGGCAATTTGGCTTCGTGGAAATGACACATTGTCGACCCTTGGTGAAGTCAGAGCCAATCTAACTGCTGAACATGTCTGAATCTCAAGAGTTATTAAGGGCTTCCCTTCTTGCCTTTATGACTTTTCTTCAGCCTACCAATGCAATCTTAAATGTATTATCTTTAAGAAATAATTGTAAAACCTCAGGGGTTTTCCAGTTAATGGAAGGGAGGCCAAACCACATCAGATTCTGAAATGCAACATTAAACCCTTGCAATCAACAAAACCACCTCAATTCTCATCCATCCAGTGGAGGATCTAATATTGTTATTAGAGATAATTAAATTTCATTGTGTAAATTTAGGCTCATGGTCAGAATGAAAGCAGTAAATTCTGCAATATTAAACAGCGATTTTCTCAGCATCCTTTATGCTTTCCTTTGCTGGTGCAGCATCTTTAAAAATAATCCAACTAGCTCAAAATTAATGAACAGATTTGGGCTCATCTGCTAAAAACTGCGAAAGGTTACAATAGAGCTGAACATGTTTCCTTCATTTTTAACTTTTAGTGGCAACTTTCACTTCCTAGACCCACAGCCCACTCTCCCTGTCCTAACCCCTCAGTTGGTGCTATTGCTTTGACTTACACAGCTGGTTTACCTGACCTTTCTTTGTTCCTTAGGTACATTTCACTTTTCAGATTTATGGTATTTCCCCCATATTTCATTGGCTCTATCTTCATTGCCATAAAAATGAAAACACTTAAATATGAGTTTACTTTTTTAAATCCAAAAGCAATCAGCTATTGAAGAAATACACAGTGATGCTCTCTCCCCAGTTTATGCCATAAATATTAAAACCATTTAAAAAAATAACTATATAAACCTTATGATCCCCGCACTGAAGCCAGGTGCAAGAGGTTAAAACAGCTGGCTAGCCATCTTTTATTTTTGTGTGCCTTCCTGCTGATTGAAACCGCAAACATTGAAAACTATCAAATATTGCCTTCAGGATTTTCTTTTTTTAAGAAGAGGAAGGAAAAAAAGAAAACCTTCATTTTCTATAATATGCTCCTCTGTGGAGAAGAAAACTCTAAAACATAATCAGTTACAGAGTAGTGAAATAATTCCGAATAGCTCCTTTCTGTGGTATTTAAACCGTCATTTCCAACAACTTCTATACACAATTGTTTTTAATTTTTCAGTTAGAAAAGAGAAAAGAGGGAAGAAAAGGAAAAGAAAGAAAGTCTGAGCTTGCTCTGGCAGTTTTGCCAGTAAATATAAAGTAAAACAAATGTTGAGGGCACCGAGAGTGTTACATACCCGGGCTGTGTTTTTGCATTGCTCTCAATGGAAGCGATCGATGCCCGTGTCACTGTCGCGTCCCAATCGCAGCCAAGCCTCAGCCTTAATCTAAGCAACACCCGAAAAGGCAGCGGCAGCCGCAGCCTCTCCCTGACTCCTCCATCCATCCACCCAACTAAAAATATAATACTACATATGAGCTTTAACCGCTCCACGTTTATAGGGATCAAGCCACTGAAAATCCAGGAGAACACAATAAAAAAAAAAAAAAAAAAAAAAAAAAGAACCCTCCTTCTGTCTCTTGTCTCTCCTCTCTCTCTCTCTCTCTCTCTCTCTCTCCTCTCTCTCCTCTCTCTCTGTCTCTCCTTTCGCCATCTACATGATCCTTGATTAAACATGGAACAGAGTTATTAAAAAGGGGGGGTAAGGACTCAAGGAGAGGAAATGCAACTGTCAGAAATCGGGACCGCCAGATTTCCTGGTGAACCTGCCTCTGTCTGAGTCAGTGTCAATCCACCATCTTCCGCCAGTGAACTTGTCTTTGGGTTTTTGTTTGGTTTGGGGGGGTTGTTGTTGTGTATGTGCTTTTTTTTTTTGGAAGGGGGGAGGGGAAAGGCAAGGTGGGGGCTAAAGGTGGGGGGGAGTAGGGAGAATGTGTGTGTGTCTGTGAGTACGTGTTGAGTGTGTGTATGTATGTGTGTGTAGGGGTCGGGGTGGGGGGGGTCCGTGTTTGCGATCTGAACCTTTGGTACCTACAAGGAGGGTGTCTCGTCGAACGGTAGCTAAGATCTCACCAGAACCGCGCGGAAGTGAGGAGTCGCGGCCAAAGGCGCTCGCTGGAGCCTCCTCTCTGGGCCGGACCCCAGCCCGAGCCGCGAAAGGAGCCCCCCGCCCGGATCACAGGTAACAAAAGAAATACAAACCAGTGCACCGTCTTCTGTGGGGGAAGGGGGCCAGGATGGGGAACCCTCAGTTACTTGGGCATCGGCAGAGAAACTTTATACAATTCCATGAGAAATTTTATTATTATTATTATTTTCTGATAGAAAAGAGCAGGAAAGAATGGGGGAGGAGGGAGTGAAACAGAAGTAGGAGGAAGGCGAGACCCGACGCATTCCAGCCCCTCTTCCCTTAGCAGCTCCCGGCCGGAAGGCGCACTTGATGCGGAGAGAGGCGAAGAAGGTGAAGTTCGTTTGTAGACATGGAACCTCTTTGGGGGGGGGGGGGGCAGGGAATAAATCAGTTCTCACAGCCGGCCACAGCCCCCCCCAACACACACACACACACACACACACACACACACACACACACACACACACCCTTTGCCCTTTGCCAAAAGGAAAGGAAGGATTCTTGACCCCGAGCTGCTGGCATCTATCCTCTAGTCTAACGCACACCCGGCAGCGAAAGCGCCCGGCAGAGCTGCTGCCGCCTCCCGATTCCCTGGCCCCGAGGCCCGGCGTTCCCGCCTCCTAACGGACCTGCCTTCCGTTCGCCAGCACCCGAGTCCGCGCCGCCCGCGCCGCCGGGAGCAGCCCTCGGCTGTGCCCCGCCGTCCGCTCCGGCCGGCGGGTGTCCACCTACAGCCCCAGACCCAGCTCGCGCCGGGGCCTCTTGGAACCCCCTGCCCAAGGCGTACGGATCCCCCGTCCTCCGCCAGTCCCGCGCACTAAGCGCTCTTCGGGGAACTTGAGAGAGGAAAGGGTGGGGGTGGTAAGAGGGGGAAGAAAAACGAGGCTGAATAACGGGGGCGGGGGGGGTGTAAAACAGGGAGAGAGGGGCTTCAAGCCCCACCGACCAACGTCCAAACTTTCCGAGGATGAGTGCGGAGAAAGGGTCATCCCGACTGGCGTGTGGGAGCGCGGGGCGACCGGGGACCCCTGGCAGTGCCCGCGCCGCTGCGGAGCTGACAGCTTCCCCGCGCCACGAGAACGCCACAGGCTCGCGGTGGAGACAGAACCCGAAAAGACAGGAAAAAGGAGAGAAAACTGCTCGGCCAAACGTGGATGATCCGCCACTTAATCCAAAAGTTAAATCCCCAAAAACGCAGCCCCCCCCCAAAGAAAGTGGAAAATCAGGTCCCTCAGTGCCCCCTCCCTCTTTCAGCGGAGCAAATCCTTGAGCCAAAAAAGGGGGAAAGAGATAGAAAAGGGGGGCAGAGCGGAAGAGATGGTTGGGATGAGGGGATGTGTGCGAGAGCGAGCGAGAGCGAGCGAGCTAGGGGCAGAGAGGGAGAGAGGCGGAGAGGGAGAGAGAGGGAGCGAAATATCAAAGATTGTGCAAGATCAGGCTGGAAAGATAATCGATACTCGACCTAAATTTAACACAAACTACTCAATAAAAGTTAAAGAAAAAACTTACTTTCCATTTCCCCTGCAGTTCCTACTCGATCTTCGCCTCTTTTTTGTTTTGCTTTTATTTTACTTACAGCTGATCACATCCAAGTAAAACGAGAGGGTTCATTAAAAAAAAATAAAAAAAATAAAAAATAATCCTCGAACTTTATTGGGTGAAAATAAAAACGCTGAAGCAGAAAGTGGGGGGCATGGAGCGGTCCTCGGGGGTCCGGGAGGAGTTAAAGCATGTGCCGACCGCGGTCTCGCTGTTTGGTTGTGAAGGGGTTGGGAAAAGGAGGAAAGGAAATGAAAATCCGATATGTCTTTATTCTGCTAATTATTATCGTTTTAGCCCTGTTTAAAAAAAATGGCTGATTAAGTTGAGTGCGCATGTCTTTGTGTGTCTATTCCCGATATGCACTCTGGGAATGAGAGAGGAGAGTGAGGGAGAGGGAGAGGGAGAGGGAGAGGGGGGAGAGAGAGGTGTAATTAGTGAGGTGATCAACATTCCCCAGACTGCAAATGACGCGCAGCCCGGACTCGGAGCAGCCCGGGAGCCTCGCGGCTTCCAAGGCTCGGAGCGCTGCGGCGGGAGCCCGGGACGCTGCGACCGCGGAGAGGGCAGGAGATGGGGATCTCCGGGGCTCGCACCCCACGCGCCCCTGCGCGCGCGACTCCCAAACTTCATTAGACACACACACACACACACACACACACACACACACACAATCTCTCTCTCTCTCTCTCTCTCATTTCCTCTCTCTCAGCAAAAAGGGAGAGAAAATAAAACATAAATACCGCCAAAACAATGCCCTTTAACCAGTCGAATTTTTTTTTTTTATTTTAATGAAGCAAAGTAATTATTATCGGACCAGAGATTTGTTTATTAGGGAGCTTTAAGGAGAAATATAAGTTAGAGTAATGAAGAGTTTTTCTCTGCCTAATTTATTCTGTTGTGTACAAGAACGCATTTTAATGAAGAAATGCAGGGACCGAGCAAATATGCAGATGTATGTAAATAAAGGGTGCCTGGCAGTGTGCAAACACCGCTCGCCCAGCCTATTTCGAAGGAAGAATTGCACTCTGGATCCATAGGCACCTTTTTAAACACCTATCTTTCGCTTGCACACGCAGGAGAGAAAACCCAGGGCATGGTAGATGCAAGCGGTTAGTTGAGTCAAAGTAAACTTTCAGATGAGAGTAAGTGATGGGTGCAAGGGTGATAGTGGGGATATGGTTTTAGCCTTTATGTAATATTTTTGAATATTTTATCAGAATTGCATAAGTTCAGTGTAATAGCTTTAAGAAGACTTAGGGGAAAAAAAACCCTTTCATCTTACAAGTCTGTTGAATTATCCTTCTTGAAGCACATTATGATGAATTTTAAAACCCCACTACAGATCTCATTAGAATGAAATATACTTGGTATTTTCTGGTGCAAAATTTAAGGTGGCTGATTCTCATTTGAAAATCTAATTATCTCTTTCCAATATTACAGATGTGAATATGAGTGACACTTTCATTAAAAGATAATTAACTAAAACTAGGAATAGACATACTTTTAAATACCCCCTACTGAATATCTGAATATGGAATATATATATATATATATACTATCCCTTGCTACTCAGATAGCATCTTGATACACTGCTACACTATAGGTCACAAGTAGACACCATCTATGTAATATTTCAAAAATAGGAATTCTAGAGAGAAGGTGAAAGTACAAACCAAACAAGCTAAAAACAGGAAATACTTGCAATGTCCAGCTTCCTGGACAGGTGAGGTGTCAGCTGCTTTTGAGTTGACAGGTCTTTGAAGTTCTGGATCGCCAGGATCTGCTTCAAAACCTTGTCTTAGGCCTTAAGCACCAAATTTACCAAATAACAACAAAAAGGTTTATCGCAGGACAACAGAGGCTGCAAACACGCATCTTTCTGGGCCTGAAACATTGTGTTATCAGGGAACATTTGGGAAATCCTAGAACTGATGCAAATTGCATTAAAAACCAAACAAAACACCTGGGAGGATAAAAGTATAGTCCTCAAAAGAGCAGACCTAGGCCCAAATCAGAAAAGCTGGTTGCCTACAGCAGCTGGCTAAGGTTACAATGAAAGTCCAAAGGCTTGGAGTAGAGAATAAAACCTAGATATGGTCTTTATTAAGGGGAGGGGGGTGGAAAGCACATCACCACCTTAGGAATCTGAAGTTGATGTATGTACCAATATAGTATAAACCAGGGCTACTAAACGTTAACAGAAAGAAAACCATCTACCTCTCCAAAGACTCCATTCTATTTTAAACTTGTTTGGGAAGCAATCTGCTCAAAGTGTATGGTTTTCTAAGATTTTTAATATACTTTGTTTACAGTCTTACCTTTATACAGCAACTGTATCATTGGTGTGCTGTCTGATTGTACCTCAGTTGAGTTTATCCATGTGCTTTAAGAAACATACATGGCTACGGTGTTAAAATTTTAATTCTCTGTAACTTACAAGTGAAGAAGGTGTTTATGTAGCATTGCTGTTTACAGAAAAACACCCCAGAGAGCAAAAATTCTGGCTTTAAAAAACTATTTGAGGTGTGTGTTGGGGAAGGGGGTGGGGGCTTTTAAGAAGACTGAGGGGAAATGAAGGCAGGGAGACTTTCAGGTTCAAATCAGAAAAGATCAAGCCCTTTGAGGGAGAGGGCTCCATGTACAAGCTCACTGATGGAAAAACCATTTCCTGCGTTTTCAGACGGGTAAATGCGTATGATGAAGGAAACACCTGAGAACAATAAGTCTGTTTCAGGCTCAGGTGAAGAAAGGGGTCTATTTCTGGCATGGAAGAATAGGGAAATGATGATCATTTCGTTTTCAAGTTCTCCTTTATTTCTTTCGCCTTTTTCTCCCTGAAACATCATCAATAACATTAATGTCATTAATGTCAAAACACCAAACGTCTAATCAGGAGAACCATTTTAAAAATTTGGTGGCTATTTCTCCTCTACGCCCCCCATCCCTCTCTTTTCTTGGAAAATACATCCCTCTCTTTTCTTGGAAAATCTCTCCCCCCCCCCGTGTGTGTGTGTGTGTGTGTGTGTATGTATGTGTGTGTGGGGGGGAGCGGTTATTGAATTCTAAGTAAGAAAACAAAAGGAAGGAGGATTTGTAAGAGGAGCGCCCACTTTTGCAATCCCTCTGCTAGCGAGTATCCCCCTCCTATTCCGCCTGTGTGTGTGTGTTCTTTTTAATCATCTCTTTCTCATCCTCTTTCACCTCTTTCCTAAGAAGAGAAGCTGGGGTGAGGGTCGGGGGTTAATGGGCTGAGGGGATGGGGCAGAGAGGGACTAGCACGGAGTCAAGAGTTTCCTCCAGGGCTCGGCCTTGGAGCGCGCCCGCGCGAGGAGGGTAGCTGGGGAGAAGCGGCTACAGGTCTGCGTGGGGTGGGCCGGGAGGCGCGGAGCGCGGCGCCGCGGGCAGGGGCGCGGCAAGGCGGGCGAGCCCGAGCCCAGCCCGCGGGCTGCTCCGGGGCGAGGGCGCGATCCGCCCGGTTCGCCCCGGCTGCGCCCCGGCCCCTGGCGCCCTCCTTCTCGGCCCCTCGCTCCACGAAACCCAGCTGCTCCTCTCGGGTCTCTGAGGACCCCTTGCCGTCAACCTTTGACCCTGTCTCCCTCCCCCCCGCCCCCATTCTGCTGTCCCTAAACTCTGTGCGAACCCGCCGCCGCCCTCAAGGAACGTTGGCTACTTTTTATTTCAAAGTGAAAGGAGCAGAGGTTTCCCTGCCGCACCAAGAACTTTCCCTACACCCTCTTCTACACTTTCCAGGGCTACCCCAGCCGAGCCAAGCCCATCCCGGAGCACTCGGACCCTGACGCCGAGTGCCCAGTTGGGGGAGAACCAAAAAGGGATACCAGGTGGTTAGGTGTTGAGTGTTGGGAGCAAGGAGTAATTAATTTTGAGACAAAAGGTAATTTCCACTTTTAGACTTTTCCTTGGCGTATTTTATTTCCCAAATCTGTGCCGCAGACACTCTGGGCTTTACAATCGCTTTAAGGAGTCTTCCGCTGTCTGTTCCCGGATTCCCCCGCCCTGCCCTAGCCAATTCAGTAACAAATACCGCACCTCCCTCTCCCTCAAGTCCCGCCAGCTCAAGACCAAGCCCAGCCCAAGGGGAAAAGGTTCCCAGTCTTTTGACCGCGCATCCGGGGTCTATAGATGAGCTCAGTTTGAAACGAGGTATTACAAGATTTCAGCGTTAGGAACCCTTTATATCACCACAGACACTTTCAGATCCTCAGCCCCCCTCCTCCTTCCCTCTTTTTGTTGAGTCTTCTCCACCCGGGGGCTATGTAACAAAGGCAGTCTGTTAACTAACATTTTTAACTCAGTAACTCCTTTCCAAAACACACTTAAACTTGATACCAATGTCTATCATTTTGTGAGTGGGGAGGTGTGGGGTGTGTGTGTAAGGGGGAGACATGAAGTTGTCAGTGAATCGGAAAGTGCAGGGCTTATTTGGGATGGTGTCACAAACGCATTATATTTACAGTGAAATAGTTCAAGAAATAGTGTGGAAGAGTGCCAAATTTCATTACTATGAAAAAAAGTATATTTTTCTTGAGAACTCACAAAGCGGGAGGGGGGGGTTGGCTGGAGGTTAAAATATGACCTAACATCCAGAATGGACACTGTCTTTGATGGTGAGAGTGAGCTAGATGAAATGAAATTCAAAAAGGAAAGACATTTTAAGTGTGTATGTGTGTGTCACATTTGTGGGCAGTTAAATCTGTCGTTCACTGATTCTCTCCCCTCCCCCAACCTGGTTCTTATCTCCTTTGTGGTCTTTTTTGTCATAAAAATGCCCCCATCTTGATCCTGGTCTCTATCTGTACTTCCATATTTCTGTATGTTTCTCTCTTTCTAACTAAAGTCCCTTTTTGGCTTTTATTTGCAGTAAATCTGTTTTACTTTTTTTTTTTTTTCTGGTGGTTCTGACCTAGTTCAATGTGTGTGGGGGGGGCAGTCATTATTATGTAAAGTTAGGCACAGGTATAGTTTGGGATGGGGAAAAGGGAGGAGTTATAGAGGGTCTGAGGAAAGAAGAATTAAGGGAGTGGAAAAGGGATAGGAGGAAGGGGGAAGAGAAAAGTCAGACGCCCTCTGGCCTTTCAGAGGTCAGGGCTCAGACAGTGCTGTGACCTCCTTTCCCTCTAGGCAACCAGCCCAGTGTTTATAAACAAAATCAGACGGGACTCTCCCCAAACAATAGCACTTCACTAACTTCACAAGCACTTCTACAGCTCTTATGCAAATTAATAAGGACTCCTTATCACTTACCACTATACACACCCCCACCCCCTCAGCACATGTATTCACACTTAAGGCACCCAAACCCAGGATCACAAGCACACTCTTCTCAAAACAGATGGAGATATTTCCAGCAAGCATATCCAACAAAAATTTTACATTTCATCTGGGGAAGATCTCTAAGAGACAACGATGCAGATGGGAAAAGATAAATAAATGGGAAAACACAAAGAACTGAGATTTCACTGAAGATAAATTTGTGATCTTTTAAAACCTAAAACATCTATATCTAGTCAAGGCAATGCTGTATAGACAATATACTAAACACTGGCCACCGAATAGAATTATTTGAAAACAGGACATTACATTCATCCCAACATCCACATTTCCAAGACAAAAGTGCAGATCTTTATAGTTGAAGAAAAGCCATCACCTCTGTATATAATGTCCCTAAATATTAGACACAAAAGCACCATTAAATCCTGCAGCAAACAAACAGCCCATCTGATCTAAGTTACAAAATGTATAATTAAATCCATCTTCAATTACAGAAGGCAGCTAGCAGGAACTAAATCAAAGATTTTGAAACAAATATTGTTTCCCAAGGTACAGAAATGATAGCTTTACATTATATTGTAACCAAAACTCCATTTCAGGAATAAATTACAAGATAAGAAAAAAAAAACGTGAAAGCAAAAAAAAAAAAAAAAAGAATTAAATGATTTCAAACTTTTGCTTTAAAATGATTATCAGTGAAAGTCTAAGAGAAAAAGGTTAAAGAAAATATACCTCAGAGCAAAAAGATCATCTCCTTTTCTTCTTTGTCTATCAGTCCCTTGTTAAAGCATATGGAAAATGTTTTCAAAATGCCCAGATTTGGCACATTGTCATTGCAAAGAGAGGAGCGCAGTGATGCTGTTAGAGAAAATGGGAAATAAATTCAGGATTGGGTGCTGCCTCCTTCAATGCGGATTTATCTAAGTTTAATTTAATATTCCGCAATCACTGAATGATCGCATATAATTCACCAAGATTTTAAAGGGCTTTATTTAAATACCTTGAGCAACAAGAGAATGAAATTTAAATCATTGCAGCCATTGCTTATATTTTTTTATTTTCCTATTAGAAGAACTTTAACTGGCAATTTCTAATAATAAAAGGGAAAACGATCAAGGTTTGGATTTTTTAAAGGGAGAATGTTAAAGGAAAGCATTAGCTTTATTAAAATCATTCTGAACATAAAATCAAAAAGCACAAAATGGTTGTTTGTAAAACACTAAACCTTTAATCGATTTTATTGGCATTCCGATCGATTAGATAAACGGAAATCTATAGCAAACATCAAAGCATTTAAAACATTTTCTCTATCTCATTTATAAACAAAACTTTTCTTTTCAGCAGAAAAAAATGATTATCAAACGACTAACAGGAAATTCTTCAGATATCAAATTACGATAATAAAATTATTTCCACATGGAAAAGGATAATGACAATGATGATAGTAATTACAATAATGAATAATTCAACAACCCTTTGACATGTATGTTAGAACCTCCAGCAGAAACCGCTCTGGGGGGGGGCGTTCTTTAAAAGAAATACTTTATTTTTTTAATTGAAAAATTTAGTTGACAATATTTTTAAAGGAAATATTTTTTAGAGATAACTCGGGGGGAATAGCTTAGGTGTGGCTTTCGGACTAGTGTTAATTTCCCTGCAATTACAAACGAGTCAATTTCCTCGCCGGAGTTTTCCTTCCAAATTGATACTTATTAGCAAAAATTAATATGCAAATGTCAGTGAGCCCTTCCAGGTTTGCAAACTTGTATCCGGACCTGTTTTCTACTTATTCTAAAAGGTGATTCTCAAATTATAGAGGGGGTGAAGACTAGACTCCCCCATCCTGAACGTGATCACACATTTGATCTTTTAAGTGAAGGAAACCAATTTGTTTGGAGATATGAAAACTGCTATCCAGAGAAATGCAGCAATCAGAGCTTATGGCATTTTAGCTGCAGCAAAAGGAAGTGTTGCTGTAACGGGTATTATGTTTATTTGTTAAAGAAAATCAATGAAAGTGGCTGTAAAGTAGTTAGTGAGGCGTGTGTTTGGGACTCGCGGTGAATCGTGACTCTGGCAGGCTGAAAGAGCAGCTCTTGTCCTTGCCAGAAAAGTCCCCGCGTCGCCCCGAGCCGGGGAGCGGGCTGTGCGGCACCTGGCTTCCAACTCGCCGGTGCTGCCCGGCGGTGCTCTTGTCTACCGCCTAAGTCACTCCAATTCTCTGCCCTTTTTGCCCTCGGTCCTAGCAGTTGCTCCTTCCAGTTGACTGTGGTGGCCTTCCCACGCCCTCCCTCAGCAGCACACACCTTTTTCCTCCTTTTCTCTTACTGACTCTGGTCGTTTCCTCCTTTACGCTACAGGTCTGAACTTCTGTACTTCTTTTCCTCCTATTGGAATCTCCCTCTTCTGAATCTCGAAGTCTCTTCGGTGAATCGCGGAATATTTCTTTCCTACCCCGCCCCTCCCCCATTTCTCTCTCCTGCCAATTATTTAGCACCCGGGTCTTCTTACCCTCGCACTTCTATCCTCTCCTCCAGACATTCCAGAGAGTTCTCATCACACCAGAATGCACTTTTTCTCCTCCTCCTACTCGCCTAGGATTGGGGTTTGGGGGGGGGGTGGGATTTTGAGTCGAACTCCCAGGGGTTTTATTCTATTCTTTTAACAGCTTTACTTTCCCTTTTCTTCTTTGCGTAACCTTCACCTACCTACTAATTTATAACAGAAGCGGCTTCTTTCCCTTTCATTTCCTAGTTTACAGTTTCCGTCTGGGGCTGTGCATTGCACAGGCACCCTCTGGCTCCCCCCCCTCCCGGGCCGTCCCCGCCGGCCGCCGGCCCAGGCAACTATTTTCATGTACTTGGTTGCGGTCTCATTGCACTTTCTCTCCTTGGAATAAGTTAGTTTCCATGATTTGAAGTTCTCCGCAGAGCGCCTCTTTACTTGTCAAGCTTACCTCGCTGCCTAAATAAAGGGTGGGGTGTGGGGGAAGGTGTATCACCCACTTAAATCCCTTTTAACAACCGTTTACTCCCAGTCCCACCACCCGTCCAGGTAATGCCTTGTGTGAATAATAACGAATTCTGGAAGATTTTCCCTTTCAGCGCGTGCAAGGTTGCTTATGAGTTATTCCTGAGAGGGTCTCAAACGTCTCCCTTGTATCTTCTGGCTTCGAGTGGTCACCATTTCAACCTCCCCCCACGCCTCTTCTCCTTCCTCCCTCGCTGGCCGCCCTGGCTGCGGGAGGGGAACGCAGTCTAAAGACCTCGTCCTCTCGCTTCTTGTTTCTAGCTGCTGCAGCTGCCGCTGAAATTCGCTGTGGCCGCTGCCTCTTCCCGCTTTAATCCCAGACCTCCAGTCATTGGGCAGCTCCTCAGAGGCAAGAAGTCAACACCATGGCAACCCGACAAGCCTATCAAATCACCGGCTGGCGTGACAGCAGCAACACGGCCGGCAGAAGTGGGCTGGGCGGAAGAGCAGAGTGGTCACTACGCTCAGGTACACAGTCTGGGAGTGGACAGCAACTGTCAGCCTCCACGTTCTGGCTACACAGATGTGCACCACCCAGTTCATACCCTTACCCTATGTCCCCTAGTAGGTTTGGAGGAGGAGGAAGAGGAGGAGGACCAGGAGGAGGAGGACAAGCAGGAGGAGGAGAAGGGGAGATATATATAGGAGTGGAAGAGCTTCGGGAGAGAGTTTCAAGCTAAAAGTAATAGAAGCCCTAGATACTGTAAACTAAACACGCCTTGTGCCCCAGCAGCAGAGGAAACCAAGTCACAATAGCCTCAGAACCAGATTTAAAGGGTTTGCACAAAGGTGTGGGGTTTTTCTTCACCGGTTCTGTCACTTGCTTGAGCAAAATTAATGCAACGTTGTGTTCTGGAGTTTCAAAAGTATAAAAGAAAATGTTACATTTTTAACTTTTACTGTCTGCCAGTGTCCGAGTCTGCAAAAAATATGGCTTGACATCAATGTCATCTATGCTAATTGACTGCCTTGGAAATGACCTAAACTTTACCTGAAACTGCCTTCGCCTTGTTCTTTCCTAAGATGTGTGCTATGTGTCATGTGTGTTCTAGATCTTCTCTAAAGAGAAGAAACCGAGGAGACTAGGAAATCCGTGCATTCCTTGTGGGCCTACTTGGTCTTTGTATTTCCTAATTTTCCTTGAACTCCCAAGTAGGCAAATAGAAGAAGACAGGACTTTCACTAATAATTCAGAGCACTTTGTTAATTTACATGGCTTAGTTTGAGACTGCATTTTTCTTTTTCATTTTTTAAATTTTAAAAACAAACAATGTTTTTGAGAAACATGTGATGCATTTCTTCTTAGCTTATACAAATATTTGAACAATATATAGAATGCTATCATTGACCATATATCACCCTCTCACTTATCTCATAGTTTATTTCTGAATTTGAGAGCACAAGTTTGCTGAAGTTGTATAGGGCAGAAAGAGAAATCCATTTAATAATGAAGTTAATGTGTCATACTGAGGGAATCTTGTATGAATTCTAAAATCTACCTTTAAGTCCACTCCACATAAACACAATTCACTAAATAAACAATTTTCATATTGATCTAACATTTTTTATGAAGAGGCTCTCAGTGTGTAAGTATTTAAGTTATACTTGGCATGCATAAAATACTAGAGACCTAGAAAGGGTTTTCAAAACAGCAATTGCAATATTAAGCAGAATAGGGTAGAGAGCCAATTTTTGTGGCTCTAAAGAGAAATTCAGTGAAATCTTCAACTTCATTTCCTTACTTTCTCTATATTTCATTGTTGATGGATCCTAATATTAAAACAGTACATTTTCAAAATATAATTTATTATATACCAAAAACGAGTATAATAACTGACACTGGAGAAACAGGTCATGATATACTAGAAAAAACTTTTAGATATAATGTGATTTTCCCTGCACTGAAACTATAATAACATTGTGGTAGCATTTTCTTTTTCTGTGCTACTCTGCAGAGTTGTTCAATGAAGAACAGTCAAGCACAAAGAGCTGAAAGTTGGTTGTAGTTTAAATGATTAAGTCAGTGCCAAGTTATCGATATCCTTGAATGTTTTTAGCTAATTCACATTACATCTGAAAAGTACTGAGTGTTTACGTGGGAAATGTAAGAAGAAACACAATACTACAATTTTAAATTAAAATGCATATATTTAGGGGCACCTGGGTGGCTCAGTCGTTAGGCGTCTGCCTTTGGCTTGGGTCATGGTCCCAGGGTCCTGGGATCGAGCCCCGCATAGGGCTCCCTGCTCTGCGGGAGGCCTGCTTCTCCCTCTCCCACTCCCCCTGCTTGTGTTCCCTCTCTTGCTGTCTCTCTCTGTCAAATGAATGAGTAAAATCTTTAAAAAAAAATGCATGTATTTAATCTGTTATCTTTCAGAGCCAAACTTGTAAATTTAAAATGTTTTAAAGAGAAGTTAAATGAAGTATACAAAAATCTTTCAGTACATTCTGACTTCAGTAAGAATAAATGAACACAGGAGATATAACATTTAAAAGTTTATTATTTCATTTAATAAATGGTGTACATTGAGTTATTGAAAAATTTTAAATACCTTAGGATCTATCATACTATTTGTGATGGATGTGTGGTTATACTTGTCAAAGACATGAACAGATACCATCATTCAAATGTTCATCTATGTGTAGTATTTCTAATTTGAAAAAGTTGAAAAGAGATGAAGTTAGTACATTATATCTAAATGAAAACAAATATCTAAATATTCTATTAGATCCTTTAATTTTGTTAGAAATTGTTATTTCTAAAGCTTGCCATATATGGATTATTGAATATTAAAACAAATTTTACAAATGCTATACAGACATTTATTTTTTTAAATCACAAATCAATTTTAGTGTTTACTCTTAAAAAATACCCTCAGACTATACAATATATGACCATCTGCTTAAATATAGACTTATGTACATGCCACACACATGTTGCTAGTTAGCTCTACATTCAAATCTTTACATTTAAAGCTATTTTCTATACTTTTAGTGTTTTCAGTATAGATGTTCTTGGAAGGAGGAAATTTCTCTTTTTTAGCCAATAAAAATAAGACAGTGGAATTAAATGTAGTTTAAATGCTAAATTAAAAAAAAAATCAGTAAAAGGATGCCTTGCTTGTTTTCAGCAGAATGGATACCATCTCCATAGAGTTCATTCTTGACCTTACCTGAGTAAGTACTTTAACTTAAAGTATGAGATGCACCTAGAGGGGTAATACATTGAGCTTAATAGGAAGACAGTTAATAACCTTTTTTCATCCTCGTGCACTATCAATCATGGCTGTCACCAGTCTGCTGAATCAAAGCAAAAGTGTTCTTCACAGATGACTGATTAGAAACGCAAAATCACAAGATCCATCTTCATGGTCACTTTTATTATAGTCATTTTTAAACTGACAGCAACCTGCTCAGTTTCAGCACACTGGGCATCACAAATAGTGTCACTCAGTGCAGCTAAGCATGAGAAGAGGTTGGTTGGATTATACTTAAAAATAATTAGGCCCTCAACCCTTTGTGGAACCAAGAAAAAGGTATTACTCTTTCCATGCCCCCATTCCCTCCTCCCATACATAACTTGCTCTGATTCCATTGTATTGTGAGCTTACCATCTTGAAGGGAGGCAATGCAGAGTATAGTTTTTATCCTTGTTAATTATGTAGGAATTAGGGGATGAATATGTCCACTTGAGAGTTACTGATAACTTTTTGTCTACTGCTTTTTGTCAACATCATGACAAACAACAACATTGCTACCCTTATAGTTAAGTTAAATAGGGTTCTTTTTATATAGAAATAGGTTTTTAGACTAAAGATTTCAGGAATCTAGGTAGCTAGGTATTAGTGAGGGATTCTTGCTATAAGGAGCTCTTCTCAGTGGAAGACATTTAATAGCATCACCTGAATGCTGTAGCATTGGAATTGCTGAGGTTATAACTCTCCAAATACATAATCTTAAAGGTGGTCAAGATATTAACTACTAAGTAGCGATATAAATTCTCGATATGCAACCCCATATTTTCTCCTTTTCAGCCCTAGAGTATTGAAAAATGGCAAATTTGAAACACCAACAAGTAGATGTACATAAAAATCATTCAACTAGAGCATTTGAAACAGTTCTGTCTGAGTCAAAGGGTGAGGAACTTTATCTTTACTTAAAGTCTTGATCTTTATGCTACAAAGATGACCCTTTGATATTTCATGATATTTTCATGCATACCTTTACAATATTTTAAGATACTATAGGGTACTAATGATACAAATATTTACATGAGAAAAAATTTTAATAGAAACATTTTTAAATATGTTGTGATTCTTGTGCCCATTTTATAAGGTTCTTATTTCATATTCAGAAAGGAAAATCCAGTTGGGTTTAAATTTTAATTTAGTAAGTTTAACTTAAGTATCCTATTTTAAATTTCTATACAGTCATTGTTTTCTTTCATCCCAAATGTTCTTTTCTTGTTCACAGCAGAACACACACACATATAGAGAGAGGGAAAGGAGAGATAAAAAATTGTCAATGATATTTCTTTATATAACATAATACCTTCATATTCATTTTCAAACATGTTTAGTATCTACCTTTAATACCTCTTTGTGAAGCTACCAATTTTTTTCCTCCAGCTCTCCCTCCACACACACATACACACACCCACCCACACATGCACATACACACACCTGTATTGCTTTGTTCTGGATTATAAGAATGCTTTTCTTTTCTGCACAAAATGCATAGATAGACAAGATACATATAGTGATATATCTGTACTTATACAGATTATATAATTGCACATATATAATGGAGTATCTGCATTTTCCACGGATATAATAGATGCATAAATGTACTCTCTATGTATATGAAGGTTAATATTAATTTCCTTAAATATTGTACTTTATATGTTTCTAGAGATATATGTATTGAAAATAAAGAAATTATGAAATATCCCAACTAACTATCCAGTTTGATTTTATCTTTTTTAGCTAAATTAAGCTGTCTTAGAATTTGGATAGATGTATGTGTTATTTGACGTTTCAAAATAGTTCCACCTTATAAAAATTGATAACAACAATACTCATTGATACATTGTTCAATATGTAAAATTAGTATTAAATGAAATGTTTACATCCTTTAAAAGCTGTATAATTACATAGATGACAATGTAAATCACCTCAACACGTTCATATTCAGTTTACTTTAATGGTAAAAATATAATTTCCCCTGACAAAATGTGTGTGTGTGCACACTCATGTGTGTATGGGTGCTTAGTTTGGGTATGTTTATACTTTTTAAAAAGATAATGTCCCATAAAATTCAATATTCTTGCTTTTAAAGCTAATTTTTAGTGTAAAGGATTCTTTCTGCCTAGGTACTACTAGCCAGAATATTTATGGAAGAGAGATTTATTTGAAATATCTGGACTCGGTGTGGGACTTTTTGCTGCCAAACTAATTTAGGGAGATGATATGCATGAGAGTTGGCATCATCTTGGTAATCTATACAGGCAGTCACAATGGATCCAATATGAATTTCTAATATGCATCATAAATATGAGCATTTATAAGGCTTATAAAAACTATAGATCTAGAATCATGTTTTCCTCTATAGACAGGTCTTAATAAACTGAAGACATTTTTTTCCTTTATATTTTAAAAACTTAATCAAAACTACTTTTTTAAAAAATTGGTTTGTTTTGGAAGTTACTATTAAGCATCTTCGTTTGAAAATTTTATGTTTTGACATAATTTGAAAACAAAACTCACATTTTAAACTTCATGGATCATTTAAAAAGTTTTTTGGAAAAAAAAATCAGCATCTTAATTTACGTGAAATGTTTATCTGACGATTTTGTTGCTGGTAGTTTTAAAAACCTGTATTGTTTTGTGTGCATTTGCTTTATTGAGAATGTTCTTATGTTTAAGTGACTATGTAAAATTGTATGGTTTTACATACAATTTTATTGAATATAAGAATATCATATGATAAATAGACTAACATGAAGCTCTTATAATTTAGTTGTTAGAGATACACTTAATACATAAAAACATTCATCAAAGAATATTTTGAACAACAACAAAAAGACTAATAATGTTTATATATTTCAGTTTGGGCTGGGATTTATATTTGTGCATTGAGTGTAACATATGCCAAATGCACACATATACACAATTACACCTAAATACTATCATATCTAGATTATTGACTTCTTTAAATGGTAAAATGCTGTCACACACAAATATTGCAATTATCTTTGCCATGCCTGCATTTATGCAACCTGAATATGCAATTATGGCATTTCCCTCTTTCCTGGAGTATGATTTTCCCTCCGTACTGGAATTGTTCTTTGTTGAATCTTTGTGATAAAAAAAAAGCTGTTATATGAGTGTCAGTTTGCAATAAACGTGTGAGAAGATGTACGGTCAGGATAGACTGGCCATCTTTTAGCGTGTCTTTTCTACCTGGGCTTCAGAGCTCTAGCTCCCAACTAATGATATTTGAAGAGAAAAGAAATGAAAGCAAAGGTCATATAAAAATCACCTTTAACATTTTATAGTAAAAAAAGAAAAAATATTGAAATATTTATAATAATTTATCATGTAATTCTATTTTAATTGCTTTCCTATATTAATTTTCAAAATGCTGTTATTTGCTATCACTAGTTTAAAATTGTTATTTTGTTCAACTCCTGCTTTTTACTGACAAAAAAGGATATAGTTCTTAAAAATCACCAAAACTGAAATTATTATTTTCTCTACCATTCATATTCCCCAAAGCTTTCTGCCACTCAGCCACTAAAGCTGGAAGATGCATTTTATAACCAATAGACTATTTTGATCACTACGCTTTTTTCTTACCTTGAATTTCAGTTTGCAAAGAAATATGCAAATTGATTTAATGACAACTTTTCAAAATGCACTCCAAGATGTTAGTGATGTTTTCAAGTAAAAAATTTAAGATAGTATGATATAAAGATCCCTTTTTTGATAGCTAAAGCTTTTATATGTAAACCTTCACTTATGTATTACCCAACCACTGAAGAATTTTAATGTATTGCAGTTCATTTTGCAATATTTGCACAAACATTCAGAGTAGTATTATGTTGCTTTGTTATTTCATTATATTATATTTCACATATAGATTTTCATTTGAATTTTCCTGTTTTCAACATTTGGATATCATCTCATTAACTATCATAAACCAGTAGTTTAAGGAGGAGTAATTCTGAAATGTAAACACTCCTTCCAGAATTTTACAGTATTGCTAAAGAAGAGAAAGAGGGGACTAACATTACTTTCCCCCAAACATTTCACTGTTATGATTATAAGAAAAGATCAGATGCTGTGGCAATTTTTTTCATATGTGATCTTTCTTTAGAATTATTTTCAAAGTCAACTGTCCTTAGACCTTATTTTCATCTCCAAAAAGCATTAAGTTTGCTTCTTTGTAAAATATTTCTTCATAACATATCTTAGTTTAATTCACTTCTAGCAAAAGAAACACCCAAACTCAATCTGGAGACCTCCTTCCAACATAATTTTGCTGGACCTTTTCTTAGTAAAGGTTTTCTGGTTTTCATTTTCACTTCATATTCTCAAATAAAAGATCCTTTGTTGTCTACCATTTGATTGGACTTAATGAAAAACACTCCATTTTAACTTAACAGTATTTCCTTTTGAATTTATTATATTTAAGAACACTGTCAAAAATCAAACATTTAATCTCAGGTTTTTATATTTCAAAATATATTACTATCACATGGCTCAGTGAGGTGATGTAAAAAGTACACTGAAAAGATTTCAAAAAGGAAAGCAAAAGCGAAAAAACCCGGCTTCATTTTAATATGAAACTAAATACTATAGCTAATGTGCAGATTGGGTACGGCAGCTAACTGTAAAGACTAACCTGTGACAGGGTGCCAACAGCAGAATTGTGCAGTATTGACTAAATGAGCTTCACTGATTTGTATTGAGGCTAATATCTT
>NC_138372.1:119656779-119711038 GCF_054177405.1 Leptonychotes weddellii | reverse complement strand
TATTGGAAGTGAGGTAATAATATATTTTTACTAATTTAATACTGAAAATCAGTTTTCCTCTTGCTGTCAGGCGATGAAATTTTGTTCTTCTGTGCTGATCTTTCTGTTGATGTATTATGACATAGTCTGTCAACATGAACAGATATGTGAAAGGAGATTGGGTGACTGAGACGTACAACCTGCATAGAACTCTTCTTGAATTTTAAACATGTTATCATGTTTGGGTACAACAAGTAAGGCTGTGCTTGCTTTAAAATGCTGTATTTTTATATAATTTAAGCCCAAGCAAAAAGAGGTGGACTATGACAAGCCTCTAAACCGGAAATGAGTGAGCCAAATCCAAACCACGTATTTCAGAACACCTTTTAAAGAGCTCTTCCACGTCCTAAGTTGATTCCTTGAAAACAAAAAACAAAAAACACCATTTGCAAAATATAAAAGTTTCTCGACAAAGAGGAGAAATCAATTCGCGCACGTGTGATTATCAAACGTAGCCATTTTCTCCCAAATTAAACAATTCCACAACTGTTACATGCTTTTATTGTCACAGATGTTTTTATTGTTTGGTCTCAGATTTCTGGATTATATCAAGCCCATGATTCTGAGGTTAGGTAAAACAGCCACGCCTGATAGTTTTTACTTAAAACCAGGCTAACAAATGCTATTAGAAAAGGAAGCATATTGATCTAGCACTTAACATTTTAAACATTGTTTTTACCCATAAAAATACAGAAATAAATAAATTTCATCCCTGCTCTTCATTTTATGCTTTTATTTGGGGGAATAACTAGTTATTTTGAGAAGAATGTTTCATCTTTTCCAAATCACACATTGCAATGACTAATCCAAGATGTAGGATTATAATTAAAATCATTTCAAATTCCAAATATATAATCTTTGTAAACTTTCTTACAAATAAAAATACTTGCTCAAAAAATGCTAGTAGTTGTCATACATCCCATCCTTTTATCTTAAATACAGAGAAATAAAAGACCTTTAGCCATTATTGAAGGCTTCATTTCAAATAAAGTATGAATTTTGATTTAGAGACACAGAAAAAAAACCCTTTAAGATCTATACTTCAACTAATTTGTTAATCTTGTGCCACTTTCAGCATTTGTCACACATATAGACCAGGAAATTGGCTCCATCTCATTCTAGCTCTGTATTGAATTAAAAACCTCTACTGCAAAGAAGAGCATGATGTGGGGAAAGAATAAATTTAGTTCTTTCTTTAGCAATGCACATATATTTCCATACATTTCACATCCTAAGGGAGCCTATGAATACATTCAATAAATACAAAACTATAAACTATAATTCCAGAAAAGGCAAAGGTTTACTTTTTTTCTAATGTTAATGTACCATTTAGGTTTGAAGACTGAAAATTAAATACTTCTATACATTTTATTTTACCTTTTTTAATAGACACCTTCACCGTTAGAAATAAATCTATAATAACGAATCTTAGTTGCTTCTTCCACTCGGATAATGTTAGCATGTTTAGATCAAAGCAAATTAAATATCAGTAGCAGCAAATTGAGAAAAAAATGTTTTCTGCTATTTGAATCTATGTTTGCATTCAATTCACCAAAGCCCTCCTTGGGTAATCTAGTAGACATTATACACAAACCATATATGTGTATACATTAAAAGGAGTGTCCATTCCTATTTCATATTATAGACTAACAGAAAAGGTATTTTTCAATGAGGTGTGATAATAATGAGGTGTTTTTCAGCATGATAGGTGCATTTCTATTAAGATTTTGTGAAAATGAAATACGCCGCACAGGTGAAGGAGATTACTAACTCTTGGTATAGACTTGCTGTATGTGTAGTTCACTATGCTTTCAAGTATTCGAATCTGTGACTGCGTTCTGAGGAGACAGTGCAGTGTGGTAGATTTATGATGGCCTCACGGAAACAGAGTTAGCAAAGATTATGGCATACTTGTTTAGAAAAACGGTGAGCTGAAGGTTCCTGATTTACACTAACATATACCTAGATGAAACCATAGTTTGCAAATTGCCTTGAGGAGTCATCTTTTATTAAGTGTTTGATAGGTATCCAAATGTACGTATCTATTTTAAAACATATCAAGAATGCTGATATTATATTTGCAAGGATTCTTTTATATATGTAGGTTAAAAATATTTTTACTTCTACATTTCTATTTTCTAAATAGCGTAAAAATTAATAACCAGTAAGAAAAATCATGTTAAGAAATACATTTCATAATATTTAAAAATTAGAAGGCCCAATAATGTGAAAAAAATGTAAAACTTCACAGTAAATCCGCCTATCAGAGGTTCAAAGTCTTTATAGCTTTTGTTTTTGCTGTTCTTTTTTTTTAATATTTATCTTCTTATTCAAGGATAAAGAAATAACCTTTAAAGACTGTGCCTAAATTAGTCAGCTTACAACCTGTCACTCCCTGACTCCTTCCCGTTTTAAGTGTTTAACAAACGTGGTCTTCATTTGAAGGATGCGGCTGGTTCTCCCTTATTTTATTAGGCCAGTGAAGATACTCCTTCACTGAATTCAGAACTGAAATTGTGAGCCGATATGCTCATAGACTTTTTTCCTATGGGAAGTCTTATCTGTGTATGATCAGAAATGACAAAATGCATGACACAAACTTGTAATCATTCTGCTCTGTATTTCCAATTTCTGTGACTGCTATTCCTTGCTGTGCCCCTTTTATTTTTATAATAGTCCATAGTGTCACCATTCATATATAGGAGAACCACATTTTCCCCCAAATTCCACAATACCAATTTGTATGCTCCTACTTAATCTGAGAAATAAGTGTTTGGGAAAAGATGAGTGGGTACACAATTAAACAGCTTTGAAATTGCTGGAATCACAGCTCCTTCCAAATCTTCATCCAGTTGGTTCCATTATCCTTGTATTTTACAGCTTAGGATCTTGGATGTTTAATGCTGGTATTGTGTAAAGTGGGTGTTCCTAGAAGTCACACTTATGAATTAATGTGTGCCCCAACTGCTTGAGGGCATAAAATTTCTCTAAGAGACAGCAGCTGACAGATTGGAAGAAACTGGCTCAAAGTGTCAGGTAACTTTTAACTTCTAATGTTGAGTTTTGAAAGTATCTCTTGGGTCTCTGTTCTTAGAGATTTAGTAAGAACAAATGGAATGCACAGGAAGCACATATTTCCACTATTGGCCTAGCCTTTTTATCATAGCTCAGGATGCTTTAAAAAAATTGTGGTAAAAAATACATAACATGACATCTACCCTCTTAACAAATTTTAAGTATATAGTACATTACTCTTAACTATAGGCACAATATTGTACAACAGATCTCTAGAACTTTGTCATTTTACATAATTGAAGCTTTATACCCATTGAACAACTCCCATTTCCTTCTCCCCACCATGCCTCACCACCATTTTACTCTCTGTTTCTATGAGTTTAACTATTGAGGTGTCCCATGTAAGTGGAATTGTGGTATTTGTCCTTCTGTGACTGCCTTATTTCACGTAGCATATGTTCTCAAGGTGTATCAGGACACTCTTCTGTGTCTAATATTATCCTCCCCTTCCTTGGAGGGTCCCAGAGAAGGGGCTCAGTTGGAATGTTCCACATGAAATAAAACAGTTCATTTACTAAGAGATTGTAGAAGAGAGAAGGGAAGGGTCAGAAGAGGAAAACTGATTAATTCTCACAGGAAACAGGTACAGAGAGGTTGTTAGCCACCATTCTTGTCATTGTTGACTGTTGCTCACCATGTGGCAGGCATAGTGAGGAGTGCTTTATGGACATTGTCGTATCCACCTGCTCAGCTTCCCACTGAGGTAGGTCCTGTTATTAGCCCCACTTCACAGATGAAGGAAATCAACGCACAGAGAGATGAAGTAACTTGCCCCAGTCTACCAAGCAGGTCAGCACTAGAGAAGGGATCCAGCCTTCACTTTGAGCAATTATGCTGCTTTCCTAGTAGTCGCTTGGTAAGCAAATGTTCTTTTCTTCGAATACAAAGGAGTAAAATAAAGTCTATATCGGGGCGCCTGGGTGGCTCAGTTGGTTAAGCGACTGCCTTCGGCTCAGGTCATGATCCTGGAGTCCCGGGATCGAGTCCCGCATCGGGCTCCCTGCTCAGCGGGGAGTCTGCTTCTCCCTCTGACCCTCCTCCCTCTCATGCTCTCTGTATCTCATTCTCTCTGTCTCAAATAAATAAAAAAATAAAATCTTTAAAAAAAAAAATAAAAAAAATAAAGTCTATATCAGTGAAGGAGAAACAGCTCTTCATTCTCCTAAGAAATAAGAAGAAAGGACTCTTGGCCAAAGTTAGCTGACTGTCTAGCTATTTTGTTCCAAAGAAGGATAAATGTAGAAGAGTTAGATACACAGTCCAGGGTGTGGATGTCAGAATGTGGGATGTGGCAGGTTTAATCTTTGAGGTTCTTTTCGGTGAGAGGATGTCTAGACCCCCACCACTCTGAGTGGCATAAATTCACTCACAGGTTCGTAAACGGTGCGCAAATTTAGTAAAATCCAAGTATTCCATATGAAAGTATCTGTTTCGAATGACACGTTTTGATAACATTAATGGGACTTATTTGTGGTGTGCTCCTTTCTGAAAATATTCTTTAGTTGTGGTTGTTGCATTTACATATCATTGTATGAGATCAAATATAAACCTATGGTACTGTGGGAGAATTTATTGTTTTTACGTCCTAGATCCGATTTAGTGCTTAACTTCTTATGCTCTCATTAATGATGGTTTTTATTATTTTTGTTGCATTCACTTTTATTCAAAAAGATATTCACTATAAAAATTGCTTGTTTTACTTACTCATAAAGGTTGCAGATTATATGAAAATTGGCCATACCCATCAAGCCAAATCCCATCACAGGTACATACTCCGTTGTAGTGACGTAAGTATTTTGCTTCAATAAAAAACTACGGAATTTATTTATGTATAGAGAATGCTTCACAGATGGTAGGGGCTCATTAAATGTTAACTGGATAAATACATATTTGCTTTGATTAAAATCTCATTTAAAGGGGCCATAGGTCTTTGATCCCAACATTGGTCATTCAGATTGAGTAAGTTAAAAATCTGTTTTGTTTTGTTTTGTTTCCCTAGGGTGCTATGAAGACCAGAATTAGGCCAATGCAGTTTGCTGGCACCTATCATGGTGGAAACAGAGAATGTCTGAGAGGTACACAATTATCACTAAACAAACAATAGAGCAAAGTAGGTAAGAGTGGAAACATTAGAATCAGGGAAAAAGGGGTTTGAATTCTAGCTCCGGCTGATAATGCGGTTGTGACCCTAGACCAGTTATTAACCTCTTCAAAACAGTTTTCCTTTTGTATAAAATGTAGATTATAATAACAGAGAGAGACACCTCAAGTGATGGTTTTTAAATATTCTGTGAAATAGCACAGAGCCTGGCTCTTTGTAAGTCCTCAGCAACCATGATTACCATGATGAATATATAGGCTATTTTAATGTCTCTAAGTACATATTGGTTTGCTATTTGAAAAGTTCCAGTTTTGGCATGTTACACTAATGGATGATATTTCAAATCAATAACTTTTATTTTGAGGATTCTCTCAAGAATCAAAGGAGACGCAAATCTGAGAGAAAAATTTGAAAAACAGAGATGTAATTCAGAATGTTATGATTGTACAAACTTGTTGAGTTCATAAACATTAAACTTTAATAATCTGGTTTTATATGTGGTAGAAATAAGTCTATAAACAAAATATAAAATTAAGTAGAATTTGTGTTTCATAATTGGCACGGGAGTCACATGAGATCCTGTCTCTATATTTAAGAAACCTATAGTCCAATGGGATTTTTATTTATTTTTTTTTAAGATTTTATTTATTTATTTGACAGAGAGAGAGACAGTGAGAGAGGGAACACAAGCAGGGGGAGTGGGAGAGGGAGAAGCAGGCTCCCCACCGAGCAGGGAGCCCGATGCGGGGCTCGATCCCAGGACCCTGGGATCATGACCCCAGCGGAAGGCAGACGCTTAACTGACTGAGCCACCCTGGCACCCCACGATGGGATATTTATTGACCAAAATTATGATGTAAGAGCGGTAGGGGAAATAGTAATTCCATGAAACTAGTTTGAGAGTGTAAAGTCAGGCATTTAATTTACGTCACAGACTACTGAGAATGCCACGCTTTTTTTTTCAAACCTTTGAAAGCTCTGCATCTGTCACTATTGTGTATACACGCATGTGTGTGTGTACATGTGTGGATTCATGAATGGGAAAACAAAACAAAAAAGTCCTCTTTTATGCCAACTCTCATTGCCTTGTTTGTAGGAAGAGACATAGTGTTTTCCTCTCTCACCCTTAAGTGAAGAGACCATTTCCCTGAAGGAACAATTAATTAACGTGCGTGCATAAGCTGACGTGTAAGACTTCTGTAACGCAGTCATGGAAACAGCGAAATTGTTCATAAATAGCAAAATCTCTTCCACAGAAGAAGTTAATATTTATGATAAGTTTTCCACTTTTTTTTTTTTCAAATATTCTGCTTTCTTTCAAAGTCTGCTGGGCAGTGCGTACATAATTTCAGAAGAAAAAAAAAAGCAGAAATCTTTCCCTTTCACATTGACAGAAACAACAAATAGCCCATCTCTTCCTTGTCCTTTGACTTGGGTGACTTGTGCCCTCATGTGTGACCACAAGACTCCCCTTCTGTTGACAGTTACAAGCCAAGGATAGTTGCTTTGGCGATCTGCGTACACAGTTCAGAGAAGCCAGGATGTTCAGGATGATTTGGGCTGCAAAAGTGTACCTGCATAGTGCTGGATACTTGGATGAAACAGAGAGAATGACCCCTAAATCTTCTACCATATCTCATTCGTGAATGAAACGAACCTGATGAAAAATAAATTGAGGCTTCGCGTCTGCCTTCACCATATATCATTACTTAGGACTTTCAAAACTGCTAGAGACCAAAAAAATCTCATACTAGTTTATTATTGTTGAAATTCGACAGAATTTTTATAGTCTATAAGCTGTCTTTAGTAAATTCTCTGAGAGCTATTCGGCATTATTTTCTATTCTAATTTGGTATTAATGTTAAAAGCATGACTGACTGCCATCCGTTATCACAGGGGTCATCTGATGGAAACGTTGGTTCTTGAGCTTCATTCATTCTGATATTCTGTACGCCAA
Source organism: Leptonychotes weddellii (assembly GCF_054177405.1). Lineage (NCBI taxonomy): Eukaryota > Metazoa > Chordata > Mammalia > Carnivora > Phocidae > Leptonychotes > Leptonychotes weddellii. The sequence continues at coordinate 119,703,866 of NC_138372.1, read as the reverse complement.
GACAGAAGGAAGCAGATAAATCTGTAGTGCCCACATCCTCACACTGAACGGTTGCTCTTTAAATGTAACTTCAGGATAGAATTAAGGTGGGATATTTTCTAAATCTATTGAACATCATTTGTTCCTAGCCCCAAAGCCCAAGATTAAAGTATGCATACATGCTAACAAGAGAAAGGAAAACAACTCACTGGAAGAAAAAGGAAGAACAGGAGCAAAGCTTTGTTAATCTTATTTAGTCTTTTCATTAGCAGATTTACTCAGTCAGTCATATAATTAACATATCCTGGGTGCCCACAGGGTGCCTGAAATAGAGGCACTGTAGAACTGGGAGTACAGAGCGGGACCAGCCTGCAGTTCCTACCTATTAAGTAGAAGTGAGATGAACGTTTAATGCTGGTACAATGTGATGTACCAGGCAAAGTTTCCAAGAAGAGCTAAATTGAGTTGTAATTCGCTGTGTAGACATTGTGTCATAAGCATATTTCCATTGTACTGCAGACTTTCTATTAATTTTTACAGCTTAGATGTATTCTATCTTAACCATTCACTCTCTTCAACTTTTAGATTGTTTCTGAACTTTGGCTATTATGGAGAGCATTATTATTTAAACCGTGGAAATTGGAAGATTGCCTCAACGTCCAATAATAAATAAATGGTGAAATAAATCATGGCATGAATATACAATAGAGGACTGTATAACATTAAAACGATTCTTGTCAACACTTTTTAATGATTTAAATGAAAAGGAAGAGCAAAAGCTGTATTATACACGCACATTTATATATTAAGATCTCCACAACATAAAATTTTGTACTTGTGCAAAGATATCAGGAAAATTTTACCAAGATTTTATTTGGGGTTAATTCTGTATGTAGGGTTATGAATGATTACTAGTGTTTGTTTGTTTCTTTGTATTCTCTACTTTTTAAAGTTTTAAGATTTATTTATTTATTTATTTGGAGTGTTCGCAATGGGGGAGGGGCAGAGGGAGATGGGAATAAGATTCCCCACTGCTCTGGGGGCTGCCTGGCTCTGGGCTGGGCTCTGGGCTGGGGCTCTGGGCTAGGACTCCATCTAACCACCCTGAGATCATGAAACCAAGAGTCCTTCACTTAACCAACTGAGCCACCCAAGTGCCCCTAAAGTTTTTCTCTAAAGATCATGTCTTATTTTAGAATCAGACTAAGCCCATATACTTACTATATGTTTTAAGAAATTTGATTTTGAAATACAAAGAGAATATAGTTTTGAAAGCTATTTCTAGTTTTTTCTCTGGATGATTTTTATCAACTTCAACAGGCACCAAGAATAGCAATAACACTAGCACTGAGTCAAAATAAAACAAAAAATAATACTTATTAAATCATAATAACTAAAAATACCTCATTACTATTTTAATTTGCATTTCTTTACTAGAAAATACCATGATTATTTTTCCCTGTTTGACTTCTAATTTCTAAAAGGTACTTCCTTTTGCCTAAATTCTATATAACATCCTTTGTCTTTCTCATTTTTTTCCCTTAATAAGAATTCTTTATATAACATTAACATTTGATACAAATATTCTCCTTTGGCTCTGTTCTTTTTATTTTATGCTGTTTACTCTTCAGCAGTTTTAATGGCCAAATTGTTAATATTTTTATTTGTGATTTTGTTTATAATTTCAAATTTTAAAAGTTTTTACCTCTCTAGAGTTAAATAAGTATTAAATTATTTTTGTTTAGTTTTGAAGTTGTTTGGCTAGTGTTCTGTAGTTTTTAATTAAACAGTGTAAATTAACATTTATAGAGTATTGTTTGCTATATTGGCCTACATCTTTTCAAATACTAATAGATGGCCCCAACAACATTATTTTCATTTTTATGATGCTCCCTTTAATTATATATGTATATTCACATGCATATAAACCTATATAGTTATATATACAGATTGTGTGTATTAATATGTGTGCATAGTGTTATTCTTTTTCTTAAAGATTTTTTATTTATTCATTTGAGAGAGAGAGAGAGAGAGCATGAGCAGGGGGGGAGGAACAGAAGGAGAGCAAGTCCCCCAAGTTGGGGTCCCTCCCAGGACCCTGGGATCCTGAGCCTAAGGCAGATGCTTAACCTAACTGACTGAGCCACCCAGGCGCCCCTATAGTGTTATTCTTGAATTTATTATTTTATTCTTTTAGTTTCACATCTGTCTAGAAGTTTGTGCATCAGTCTAAAATACACACTGTTTTATTAGACTTGCTTTAATCTCAATGAATTGTAATAGTTTATATGTTTGTATACACTCATTACTCCCCTTTTCATACATCTTAAAATATTCCCTTTATTTTTCTAAATTAATTTTCCTACTAATTTCTGTCATACTTCAAGAAAAAAAATCCCCAAATTTAGGGTTATTTAAGATTAAGAATTATATTAAATGTACAAATTAATTTAGAAAAATTGAATAACAAATAATTATGGATAACTTGATAATTTATTTGAACACAACTGAATTTTCTGGCTCATAGCAAAAAAGGAATGATAATCCCTGCAGAGGAATGGATGGAAACATAATTCCCCAAACACCTGTATCTTGACCTTTTCCCTCATGAGGCTCTGAGAAGCAAGAACCCTCCACAAACACACCGAAACTTACCATCTCTGTGTTGCTAATGGTTACAAATAAATTCTGCAGATGGGAGTAGTTCCCCCAAACATTAAAATATTTAAACAATTAAAGATTACTCAGGTTAATAGACATCTTGAGGAGAAGACATTAAAACTAATGACCAATATCATGACCAATAATGACTTGTCAGATTTCCTAACACCTGAGATTTCAAAAGAAGGGTGCTGATCAGAAAGGAACTATTAATTCTGGGCCACAGGTCAGATGAGGGAAGAATAGATCTAATCTGTATCATAAATTTAGAACTTCAAAGAGTCTGAGGGACTCAGAGTGTCTGTGGAGAGAAGCCTGTGGAAGAGTTGTAAGCAGGCACCGTCTCTCTATTGCAATGTGTGGGGGCCACATGCATGCAGGGTAGGTGCTTATATTTGAGCCATATCAGTTCATGCCTTGATTCCCCATTTTCTCTTTATCTCAGTTAAGATCTCTGCTATATGGTGCCCCATATCTTAGACCCTTCCACATCTTTTTTTTTTTTTTAAGATTTTATTTATTTCTTTGAGAGAGAGAATGAGACAGAGAGCATGAGAGGGGGGAGAGTCAGAGGGAGAAGCAGACTCCCTGCCGAGCAGGGAGCCCGATGCGGGACTCGATCCCGGGACTCCAGGATCATGACCTGAGCCGAAGGCAGTCGCTTAACCAACTGAGCCACCCAGGCGCCCCGACCCTTCCACATCTTGAGTCCATCTTGTTGGAGGCATGATTATTGGTAGCTTTCTTCATGTCATTTGTTATACCATACATATACTTTGTGCCAAGCACTGGGTTGCATATTTCACATATGCTATTCTATTTGCTCCTCAGAAAAAATCTGAAGAGTATATAGCATTCTGGATTCCTACCTAACTTCTACTAGTACTCTTGTTTCCCATCTCCCTCAGGATTTACAGTTTTACTGTCTGTGGACAACTTTCCAGGTGATCTCTATAGCTCCATTGAACCTCAGGATCTTCATTCCTTCATTAGATTCCACCTGCTAGTATTGCCAATGAACTGACCCAATGAGTTTTGGATAAACTTGTGCTCTCTCCATGATTAACATTTGGATCTAGGTCAGGTTTATCTTATCCCTCTCAGATCTGTTCATAGTTTGTTGTCTTGTCTTGTCTGTCTCTCCATTAGTCCAACTATCTATTTGATACATCAACAAGGATAAACAGAAGAATTCTAATTCTGATGCTTTCAAAGACCCATAAGGAGACAGTTCTTAAACTCAGTGTTGATACTAACATTGAAAAATCTTACCCCTTTCTAGTGTTCATAGGTGGAGATTCTTGATCAAAATGATTACTAGTCAAGTGCATGTCTATTGTTCCTATATACTTATGGATTTAACCTGATACAGTTTCAATACATTACAATGTACTATAGGTTCTCAGAAGATAATCATTGATGGATGTTACAGATGGAAAGACATTTAGGAGGGAGTAGGAGAAAACTAAACTGCAGGAAAAAGAGTGCTAGACTTTGAGTAGGATCCATGATTCAATTTTTGACTATGCTCTATATTAACTGAGTGTCTGGGAAAGTTTTTTCAACCTTTTGAGTCTTTGTTTCTTTGTGTATAAAACATGGGTTATATTATTAACTTATTCATAAGATCCACAAAATTCTATATAGAAAAGACTATGAATTCAGGCACAGAATAGGAGATTAGATATCAGAAAATAGATGATACATTCAATGGGACAATTAATGAAATATTTTTAAAAAAAGATTTTATTTATTTATTTGTCAGAAAGAGAGACAGCACAAGCAGGGGGAATGTCAGGCAGAGGGAGAAACAGTCAGAGGAAGAAGCAGGCTTCCTGCTCAGGGACTCGATCCCGAGACCTGGGGTCATGACCTGAGCCAAAGGCAGATGCTTAAGGGACTGAGCCACCCAGGCATCCCCAACAAATGAAATTTATTGGAAGAATTCATTTACAAAGTACAGACAGATTTAAGAGAAACTGACAAGAAGGGAGCTGTTACTTAGGTCAGAAAGAGCAAGGAGATTCAGGAGTTACTGGAACATAGAAAAAGAGTTCTACCTATAGGAGAAGGCTGCCTTATAGGAATCCTGGCTCGGGAGAGTAAGCAGCAACTACAAGCTCTTACTTCATGCCAGTACCATTACCTAAATACAATTGTAAGACTGACGGATTGGAGCCCAATTGATTCAGACCTTAAAGGCCAGCTTCCTGGGCCAATGAGAGAGTAGAGAAGGATGGAAATTGGATCTGAAGGGGCAAAAAGACTAACAGAATGCTCAAGAAATTTTTGCTGAATAAACAAATGGTTGAATCTGAATCCCTATTATCATTCCAAAGACAGAACAGTATGCCATAGACTGAAAATCTGATGTTAAAATGGAGAAAATATAGATGAGAGAAGATAATAAAGGAAAGACACTAATTTGTTAAGGGTTGAAAATAATGGATAAATTGAAAATCAATGCGAAAAAAAGTCAAAAAGAAAAGAGGACAAAAAAAGACTTTGAATAAAAGCAAATGTATTATAATAACAATAATAAAAAGAAATTAAGTATGAACCTTAAAATGAATATATCATACTATACTGTACTATACTATACTAGTAAACTTGTTATTGAGATTAGTTAAGGCATGATTTTTAAAATTTTATTATTATTTTTTTAACACTTGAAATTTTATTCGAAGTTGTTAATAATTGAACAAATAAAAATAACACATGAGAAATATAGTTCATTTTTCACATGTAACATTGCTGAAGGTTAACAGTTCTAAATATTGAGATTTGAAAAATAGATGCATTTTAATTGGGAAAAAGATCAAAATGCTTATTATCACCACATTAATATTTTCTGTTGTGCTGTCAGTCTTTTTCTAATTTATTTTGCAGAAAATCTTTTTTATGTTTTGAATACTAGTACTTGTTGGTTACAAAGGTTGTGTTGGGGAGGAATAAATTTATTTTACCCTTCAAGATTCTTTTGGCTTGTCTTAGAATTAAATTGACATGAGACAGATTTACAGGAGAAAATTGGATTTAATTACATACATATGTGGAATCCACATAAAACATGAGAGATTCCAAAGACAGGTAAAATGAGGTATACATGTTATTCTAGACTGAAAAGAAGGGGGTAGGGGTCTGGGGCTACAAAAGGAAGGAAGGCAATTCATAGAAAGAATGGAAAGAGTAAATGTTTGATAAAGAAATATTTGCTGGGCCATCTAGAAACAATGGGATGTAGAGGACTTTGATCAAACAGGTCTTGCTAGGTTCCTGTCTACCATACCTAGTTCATATTATACTATGGTTAATTATGGTGATAACTTCCTTCCTGGAACAGGTTTTCAAACTAAATCCTTTTAGGCAGTTAGCACAGAGGCAAAAAAGAAAAACTTTTTGACTCTTCTCTTTCTACAGAAGTCTACAGTTATTTTCTCCCAACAGAAAAATAGCATTTACAATGATTAAATTTGAATGGTTATTAAATATATGCAAAAGTGTTCAATCTCTTTATTATTAAGAAGAGGAAGTAAATTTAGACCACAATGAGATAGCACTATCTACTCAGTATATGGGTGGCCAGTTTGAAAACAATATCAAATATTGACAAAGATATAGAGCAAGAAAAAGACTCTTGGAGTCCTGATGGGTATATTATTTGATAAGACCATTTTGAAGTTCAGCTTTATCTAATAAATTTAATGATTTTTTTTAATTTAAAGATTTTATTTATTCATTTGAGACAGAGAGATATAGAGGGAGAGAGTGCATGAGCAGGGGGAGAGGCAAAGGGAGAGGGAGTTGCAGACTTCCCACTGAGCGGCGAGCCCAACCTGGGGCAAGAGGAGCCCAGTGTGGGGCTTGAGTTGGGGCTCGACGTAGGGCTTGAGCCCAGGACCCCAAGATCATGACCTGACACTTAACTATCTGAACAACCCAGGCACCCTGTAAGGCATGATTTAACTTTTAAGCTTAAAGTAACTCAAAGTAGAATGTTGTTTATTGTGCTGTTAGCTAGAAAGCATAGTCTACATTCTACATTTATATAGTCTTCAAAATTAGAGCAAAATTTTGAGTTAGAATTTGGGACCTAAATCAGTTTGCATTTGGTGCACATATACTTGGTGCAGCACCCAAATGAGATAGATATCCACATTGTTGTAGAATGTAGGTTGAGGTAGTTCAGTGTTCTAGGATGCTTGCAAATAGGGCTTCACCTGTCACTAATTAATTTAATTACTACTAAATTTTATATACAAACCAATCATCGACTACACAAGATCTCATGGATACCAAATTTGCATTTAACAACATATTTTCCAAAACAGCAAACATATTTTAGATATGTGGTAGAGGTTTTATTCTAATGACAATGGAAATTTCATTTTATTTCATGTTTAACTGAGAATTATGCTTCAATGGTGATTTTTTTTAAGTTACTCATTTAATTTTCTTCCTTTTGTGGTAAGCTGATTTTTCCTAGTATTATCAAAATTAAAGCTACCAGAACTTAGCATAAAAGTCAAAGAATACTTTAAATTCCAGAAAGATATTATTTTGTAACTTAAATTCAGTTTTGCCTGGTTTTGGCATGGTATCCAAATAATGTAGGGGTCTATGTTGTTGCTAAATATTAGCTCAGTTTTCTAGAATGGATCCAAAATGAAGGCAGCTTATATTTCACAAGAATTTGTGAGAATTTATAGAACTAAGGGTGCCTGGGTGGCTCAGTTGGTTAAGCGGCTGCCTTCGGCTCAGGTCATGATCTCTGAGTCAGGTTCACTGCTTGGTGGGGAGCCTGCTTCTCCATCTCCCTCTATCCGCGGCTCATCCTCTCTCTCTCACTCTCTCTGTATCTCAAATAAATAAATAAAATCTTAAAAAAAAGAATTTATAGAACTAACTGCTAATAAGCATCAAGATATTTTTTTGAAAACTCTTAAAAATCATCAACAAAAAAGAAATTATAAAAATGTTGGTAATTGTTTAGGGAAATTTATCTGGACAAAAAACAAAGAAGTTAGCTGTCATAAAGGAGGGCTGTATATCTTTATTTTAAAAGACTTAGGTTACCTGCCATTGAGTGGGCTGAAGAAAAAACATAATTTTCTTTTCCAATAGTCAAAATTCCTATTTCCTATTTCATTATTTCATAATTCACTATCTATAGTTATATGTCAGTATTTATCAACATGGAAAAATTTTCATTGTTTCTTCATGGCGGATATGATCATTTTTAAAAAACCAAGTTAACAACATTCCCAATAGATAGAAATAATTGGCTTCAAACTTATAATAAAATTGGTTAAATTAAGTGGTCCATGAATACAATTGAATTACCTTTTAGTATGGAGATTAAGCAAAAGTGTGTGAATCATAAGATAACCTATGATGCAATTTCTGATTATATTCTGTCAAAAGAGATCGTGTTTACAAAGAAATGTGAATTTTCATGAATCAATGCATCATAAAAATCTAAAGATTGTGCTTTCCCAATTTTAAGAATCATGTATGACTAAATTTAACAAAGGCACCATTTCTCAGGATAAAAGATGTCATTTAAAAGGAAGTGTGGGGTAATCTCTATTTATAGGTATAGGTTATCTACTTTATTTATTTATTTACACCTTTAACAAATGTAGCTTTTTTTTTAATGCAAACTAACTCTGGTGTCAAATTTAGATATCAGCTGAATAAATATCTCCAGAGAGGTATTAGGGAAAATGATTAGCAGGAAGTTCAGCTACTAGAAGAAAATGCGGGAAGTAGGTGGTGGGAGAACAGAAAAATACGCTTTGAACCAACGAAAGAACTTGACAGATGTTTTCTGTTTCTCTGATTAACCAAAGGTAACCTGCAAAATTTTCACTAAGAGAAAATTGTTGATGGAATTTTTAGTTAAAGGAAAATTATGGTGCATTTTGACTTCTACTTAACATTCTCACTGGGTAGGTCTAAATATTTCAATGGATTGAGTCACCTGAAGTCCACACAAGTATTTCCTAATGGGGGAGATCTCTGATCTAGAGATCCATGTGGATGTGTTATGAATTGCATAAAATCTTATGCAGATTTTGACACACTTTTATATATACACGAAGAGAAATAAAAATGTATACTCTGATGATATGACGCCTACAATCATCTTCGAACACTTGCCTCTACCTAAGAGCAAATATAATCATACTAGAGAGATTTTACTGATTGTTTTAACCCAGAGGATCTGATCAATATCAGAAGTGAGCCCTATTTTCCTTGCCTCACAGACTTTTTCCTATTTCTCTGATATAAATTAATCCCAGCATTTTGGTGGTGGTTGGTGGGGGGCTGGGGGTGGAGTGGAGATGTTTTATTTTTCGTGGGAAACAAAGTATGTGGTTGCCGACTCTATTTGACAACATCTCTGTATGGATGGCGGGGATAATTATCTGACGTATGGACTTCAGCAAGTGTTTCCTTAATTGTCCACCCAGCTGGTACTCTCAGAATTTTCCCAGCTTTTGTGGTTTTGATCAGATAAAAAATGAAAATACCACGGGAGAGGAATTGCAAAGCAGTCAGTTGCTAAAATGCTGGTTCCACAGTTTCAGTACATATCAATACTTAGCAAGGAGAATAGGGGAACTGAGAAATTTTCTATAAGCTAGTAAGAGTAATAAGAACTGGGTCTTAGACAAGGATCTGAGTAGGTGGCAGCACTTCAGTGACGAGAGCACCACAAACCAATATGAGGCACGTGCAATGGAAGGAAGAGAAAGAAAACAAGAAACAAACAAAAAAAATCTGTGTATGTTAACCTTAAAGGTGGTGGTGAAAATGTTTAGGTTCTAAATATAGTCTAAATATTGAGCCAACATTTGAAAGCTTTTATTTTGAGATTGAAAAATTAATTTCTGCGGTTTATGTGTTTGTTGTAATAAGACAATATTTACATTCCACCTAGAAAATAAACCAAAGGCAGATATCGTTTTGTCTTATGCTCTTTTCATTCTATTCACAGCAACAAAACGATACCATCATTTTTATGTGACTCATATGCAAAACAAAATTCACTCATGTGTGTGGTCTACTGATCGGAAATAAAATCAGATATTTCACTTCTAACTTCATCAAGCAAAAGAAAAATCAGTGTGGTTCCAAGAAGAGATGAACTCAATTGGTAAGGAAATATTTGCTTTGCAATTTTTAGAAAAAATTATCAATAGCATCCTGTAAAAAAATGTCAAATGCCAGAGCATATTCTTTATTTTTAATTTTAAATTATATTATTATTTTAATAAAACCATAACTGGCACATGAAGGAACACATTCCAGTTTTGGAAAGATGCAATTTCATGAATATTGAAATTTCCTTCTGTGTACATAAAAGTAAATTTCAGGTGTCACTGAAAAACATCACCTCTTAATATTTTGAGCTCTGCATTAGTAAGCTGTCAACTTCTTGAACACCAGAAAGATACTTTGGTTATGCTTTCATGAACTTACTTGATCATATTGGCTTTATTTTTGTACATAGGTACAGCTTTACTTCACTTGTTCTGTTTTCGTTTCTACACTTAACTTCTGTAACCCAAAATATATGCCGACTTGCATAGATTTTTTTTTTCTACTTTGTTTTTATTTCTGTTCTCAGATTTGTTTTCCTGGTACCAGAACATTTTGTGATGAGGTGGCATTGAATATATCTAAGTTTAATTATCATAATTGTTTGATCAAATATTTGATTTGGGGATTGGTCAGTGGGATTGAGGAGTCAGCCACAAGAATTTTGTATGAGAACTAATTTAGGAGAGAGGTGCTGTCCCATTTACTTCTGCCAGTCAATGACAGGGTGAAATCTGAAATCTTTCATACATCGGGATGCAAGATGAAACTGTCAGTGCTACCCTCACATGTTTCTAAATGGTGGCGTATTAGACCTTGTAGATAAAGCCCCTATATAGGTCCTCGTAAAAAGATTTACCTTGGATGGCAAGGCTGAAAACTCAGCAATACTGAGTATCAGTGTAAAGTCACATTCTGTAGTTCTATTTGGAATTTCTGCATTTAATGTTTTTGGATGGGCAATTGGAATCATTAATAGAGAAGTTTTTTACATTTACCTTGGGCACAGAGGTTTTTGTCAACTGTTTTTCAAGAAAGATGGGAGACCTAATAAAAGAGAAATAATATATATTGTTTAGTATGCATGTTTGACACTCAGGTTTATTGATATGTTCTGCCTTTTATAAGATGAATACTATGACAAATGACGGAGAAGAGATTGCACGTCACTATCTCTGTTCTATCTACGTACTGCCAATGGGCAAAGATTTCTCATTTCATACATCATTTACAACTTCCCACAGTAATTTTACAGAGTTCATATCCTTGGTACAAGGCAGAGCAATTATCTATACACATATATGCATGCAGGCATACTGAATGTGAAAACCATGCTGTTCTAAAGAGTTGCAAAGTTCGTACTTTCCAGCCAATAAAAGTTGGTAAAAGCTTTCTTCTTTTAACTGATGCCCCAGTGTTACCACTGAAACTGGTTTTCAGGAGGTCTTCTTTTAGAGTACTGTTGGTAAAATATTATTTTCAGTTTTTCCAATTACTTTTGTATCCCAAAAGTTACCTTAAAAAAAATTTATGTTCTGGGACGCCCGGGTGGCTCAGTCGCTTAAGCGTCTGACTCTTGACTTGGGCTCAGGTCATGATCTCAGAGTTGTGAGACTGAGCCTCCACATCCCCTCCCCCCACCCACCCCTGTTGGGCTCAGAGCTGGGTGTGGAGCCTGCTTTAAGATTCTCTTCCTCTCCCCCTGCCCCTCCACCTCTCTCTAAAAAAAAAAAAAAGAGTATGTTCCCTTTTCTATACACTTTTACTCTTTTGCCTAAATAGAATAAGAAAAATGCAATATTGCATTCTGGAATGGGTAAAAAGCAACCCTAAAAATGTAGATTTTCAATTTTAAATGTGAATACACATTAACATAGGGCAGCATTTGGTTATTTTGGACTTTCTAAAATTATTTTAAGTTCTCATAGTTGTTTTACTTTTTCATCTAATATAGTATACATAACATCTAGAAAGATTGTAAATTGCTAAATTGATACATAATTTATAATCTCCAGGAATAAATTCTGAACTGTTTCATGAGTTATCATTAATCTATAATTAATTTAAAATTTTTGAATTTCTATGGTTTTTTTTTCAAATTTCATTATTTTTAATATTCTGGTTTTCATTATGTGTGGTTAGAATGATGAATGGTAACTCTCGAGTTTTTTTCGAAAATACAGAAAGTAATGATTCAGATTCAGCAGACACAATGAATCCCACTAGCTATTTATTAATAAATTAATTTTCAAAAATTATTTGATGTGTTGACATGCCATATACCTACTCCTCCACCACCATGATTTCTTAAGATTTGTCCCTTTCTTTTGGGAGATGATTGCTTCCAATTTCCTTTTTTTAACCTTTACTTGGTATCCCTGGTACATCAGAATGCATAAATCTATACATGGAAAATAAGATTTCTCATATTTAGGTCCTTGTATTTTAAGATAAGACAGGAACAAATAAATGGTATGTTCTACCTTTGTGACTCTTTCTATTACTAATGTTTGATAAGTGCACAAGAAATTAGAGGTCTTTGCTTTTTAGTAAAGTTCAGGAGAATAGAGTGCCAATGCTCTTCTGTCACTGATCATTTTCTTGTCCTTGAATTGGTCCCTCCCTGCACTTCAATATTTCACTTGTAAAATGGAGCAAACTAGATCATTAAAAAAATTTTTTTTTAATAGAGGTAAGATCGCTCTCATTAGCCACAACACCAGAAATATTATATGCCTGGAAACCAAATAGTTTTGCAAATTCCTTTTAAGGATACAAAATGAAGGCCCTATGTTTTAAATTTAAGATTGTTCTAATGGCTACTGTAATTTAACTTTACTTGCCTATAATCCTAGTAATGTTACAGTCAATGACAAATGATAACTATAGAAATAGCTCTAGTGTATCTTAATTTTATGGATAGTCACATTTAAAAAAAAACAGGCTAGCATTTTCATTGAACACTCAAATCCACATATCTGTTTTTCATAGCTAGTTGGTTTTTGAAGACTTTTTACTAGGCTTTATAGGATGCCTGAAAAACGTAGGAAGAAAATAAATGCCTATTCAAGGATAATGTAAAGTTTTTAAAATGAAGAATTTAGTCAAAAGCAGTTTTTTAAATGAACTTAAACATGGAATGATTGTTAAAAAGCCACAGTGAGGAATGCTTTATAGCCCTGGCCCTAAAGTGACAGAAAGAGCTATGATAGCATTATGCATACCACATATGTAAAAAACTCACAAAAAATTTCCAGAGGCTAAGTCATTTCTTCCTTTCTAATCTTGAGATTCAAACCAAAGCCATTTTGACTGCAACTTCATTCTCTATGTACATACAAATAAAGGATGAGTGGTATTTTTAAACAATAAATGAAAAAAAAATAATATCATGATCAGATCTCACTTTTTCCTTACTGATGTTATATTAAAGATGTTTTTATCACTCCTTCATTCAATAGTATTTATTGAGATTCTCCTGTTACAGAAAAAGTAAACTTTTTGCCTAGCTAAACTTAGTTTGACATTAATTAAATGCAGTGTCAGATTCTTGCCATAATAAAGATGACTACATGTATTAAATTTCTGTTGTTGTGTAAGAAACTGCTCTAAAAGGGTGGTTTGAAATTGCTCTAGTAGGGGTTCCATCGTGTAATGGTGAGCACTCTGGACTCTGAAATTGCTCTAAAAGGGTCAGACATTCATTATCTAACAATCTCTGTGATTGAGAGTCTAAACACAGATTAGCTGTGTCCTCTGAAAGACTGCTGTGGAGGCATTGCTGAGGGTTGAGTTCTCATGTGAACGTTTAACTAGGGAAGGATTCATTTGCAAATTCACTTAGGTTACTGCTGTAACTCATTTCACTGTGGGTGTAGGACTGAAGGCCTCATCTTGGTAGCTGTTAACTGGAGGTCCTTACAGGCCATTGGCTGGTAGCTCCCCTCAGTTCCTTACCACATGGGCCTTCCAATGTGACTGCTTGCTTCATCAAAACCAGAAAGAGCAAGAGAGGCTCCTGCAAAATTCGAGCTACGACCTTATGTAAGTAATCCAATAAACACATACATGTCAGTAATACATTCCATTGTCTTTACCATATTCTGTTGGTGAAGAGCACATCATAGATCTCATCCACACTTAGGGAAAGGAGATCACATAAGGTCATGGGCATCAGGAGGTAGGGATGATAGAATAGAGGGCACTTTAGGATTCTGTCTGCCATATTACATAAAGCAACAGTCTAGGTATAATTCACTTTCAAAGAAATACATAAACAAAAATAGGGGCAGTTAAGGTGTAATTCAAACATTTTTACTTGGAAACTAGGAAATTTGGTTTAGCTATTAGCAAGTTGTATGGCACTCAGTAACCCAAGTCACCTCTCTGGTTGCAGAAGGGTTTATGTCCACATCTGAAAATGGAAGGGATTGGACTGGAATCATTGCTAAAATCCTTTCTCAGCACTAGACCTCTACAAGGCCCAGAATGTTCGGAATACATAGAATTATTCAGTGAACTAAATGTTCTACTTTTTACCCCAACATTTATCCAGAAGTTTGTCTTCTTAATGGCTTATATCCGGAAGGTTAAATCTATCAGGATTTCAATTTAATTTAAATGTATTTTTAAATTTTCTTTCTAAAGAAGCTGTGGAAAATACTAGAGTTAATGGTTAAAAAGGTGCCTTCTGGAGTCAGATGCTTCAGCTCAAATTCCAGCTCTTCCTCTCATTAACTGAGTGACATTGGGCAAAATATTTAAACTCTCTTCATTGGTAACATGACATGATAATAGTACCTGACTTAGAAGATTGTTGCCTCACAAATACTAATTATTTCATAAATATTAGCTATTGCAGATTTTATCATCATTGCAATGTAATGCCATTAAGTTAAGCAAGGAAAATACATACAAGATGAATAATAAAGTTTCTCTGCCTTCAAGGAACTCTCAGAAGTGGTGCTTTATTGGAATATTTTCTCTTCTAGGTAGAATATGTCATTATGAAAAATGTTTTATTCCCCTTGGGATTTATCAGTAACCAGGATGTAGTTGGAATTCTTGTTTAATTTGATAAATATGGTTATATTAATAATTGAACAATTTCTGTTGGATTTTATCCAACATTCTCAGAAAGAATTAACTAGGACAGGTTTTTTTTTAATATAAAGATAATATCTACTTTATGAAATGTTCATTTTAATTCTGTATATTCTGTTCTTTTGTGAGCAGATTTCCAGGTACAACACTTCATGGTTATTAATAAATGGGCCATACATAAATTATGCATTAAGAAAAAATGAAAGACAAAAGCATTGAGCATCTCTTTTGCTAGTTAGATGAAGCAGTTTTACTGTCTGACATTGAAGACAAGACAGTCAGTATAATTTCATAGAATTACAAGCAGCCAGATTCACACCCCACCTCATCTTTCAAACTCTCTTTTGTTCTCTACACAGAAAAATCACAGAGAATGAGAAATAACCATGGAGGGACCACCATTTTACTCTGGAAAAGAATCCTTACCCATACATCTTTCTGAAATTATTTTTAGCACGTGGTCTTGGGTTTTCAGTCTTTGAACTTCTTCTATGACACAGGGACACACTCAAAAGTCCAAAAACTGCAGAAGTCAAATATGGAAAACTCTAATAAAAGTAGACATGTTTAACAGTTGACAAACATAATATGAGTGTGATGAAGCATGGCAAATATCGATGTGTTTCATGAATATGTGTCTATCTTTTGAGAGAACTTGACCACTAAGATGGATGAAAGGTAGATCACTGATAAATCTCTCTTTATTTTTAACTTTGAAAGAAGGAAAGAAATATCAAGAGTTAAGAAGAGAAATACTATCAAATAGCTGCATTCTTAGTTGGTAAAAGTTACACCAAATCCTTTTGAGTGTGCACCAAATCTGAAATTGTCTTTTTGCTTTATTTATTTCCTTCTTTGTTTTATCTCTTTATTTAGAATATCAGATCCAAAATGGCAAGGATCTTTGTTCATCACTTTAACCCATTTCCTAATGTTGTGTAAGGCCATCGTAGATGCTCAGAAAAAAATTATTCAATGAATGAATGGAGTCAAGAGATTTTGATTCTATTTTGCTTGCAACTAAATAGCTGGAAGACCTTAGGATAATCACTTCTTGGAGGCTCATTTTCTTCACTTTTAAAATCATGGCATGGGGGTTCCTGGCTGGCTCAGTGAGTAGAGCATGTGACTCTTGATCTTGGCGTCGTGAGTTGAAGCCCTACACTGGGTGTAAAGCCTACTTAAGTAAGAAAACAAATGCTGATGTAGACTAGATAGCTAATGTTTCTTGCAGCACTAATATTCATTGATGGCATACATGACTCGAAGGTTCACATGATAACCACCTAATGTTTTTATAGGAAACTTCGCTTATGTAACAGATTTTATTTGACCAATATTTTTTTCTTTGTTTGTTTAAGGATCATTATCCAAGATGAAATTATTTATGATGTTGTCAATGCTCTTTTTAATGTCTGCTTTTTGTTCCTGATTAAACCATGTTTTTTGTCTGATGAATCCAGTTTTGGTTATTTAGATGCCCAAGTAAGGTAAAAATGGAAGATTCCCTGAGTTCACACTGAGTGTTCTTTTAAAAATTTTTTTTAAGTTAATTTTTTAAATGGTGAATTTCTAAAAATTCTAAATTTAGGTAGATCTATTTGATAGAGAAAAGAGAAAATTGAGAGATACCTAGTTCTTTCCACTTTTAGGAGTGCTATGAACATCTTGGATGAGTTGACATTAGAGGAATCTTCATTTGTCTCTTTTCATATTCTGTGTGAGGAATGTAAATTCAATATTACACTAAATGCTTTTGAATGGATTTGTTAACTGATCATAACTTCACTGCATAGTCAGGTGATTGGATTTATAATTGTGGAAAGATATTGCTGATAGTGGTGAAGAACAGTTAGGTTCCTCTTGCTCCTGTGATGATGTTTTAATTTTTAATTGTCCACATATGTTTCTTTCTCAAGAGTGCCCAAGTACTGTATACAATATTTTAATAAGACCGATAAATAGAATTCCAAATATATTTCATGTCAAATATAAAGACTTACTAGGTTGATACAAAGGTAAAATAAATTTTAATATTTATTATATTGAAAATGTTTGTAAAGTCATTGATTTTGCTATTGTAATTGCAAATAGGAATGTGAAAAATGAATGAGCCCTAGGGGACAACAAGTGCTATAATATTCATATTTAAAGAACACTATGATGTTCATATTAAAAACTATGTTCTTTAGTTAGTTGAATTTACTTGCTAATTGAGTCTCAAATGCTATTAAGCATTGTTTGCAGATTTCTAACTTCTGGGCGAATGCATTAAAAAATGTGGGCCTCTATAACTTGGAAAACATTTATGTTAATCATTTTTATTGATAGGTCTTCCCTCTAGACCATTAGAAAGTAAAAGTAGTCAAAACTAAAGTTCCAAAGAGGAAAAATGAAACTAGTGAACTCCACTGATGTTTAACTTCCTAAGAATTTCAGCATACAATTTTCCCATACAGGTTCCATTAAAGTTAATGGGAGTCGTGTGACTAATTCTCTCTGTAGGGTACTAAAAATGTACCCTGCAGTATTAAAACGTCTGAACCTAATTTTTACTTTCTCTTAACTTTGATTATGTTGTATTAAAGATAGATACTTTCATTATCATATCCATATATAGTAAAGTTTATATAAAGATTTGAAAATAATCTATTTGAAGGAGAGGCTGAATTTATATGGGTCAGAACAGAATTTTAATTAGTGTTGCAAATATAAGTAATGCTTTCATTATAATGATAAAACAAGCATGAGTATCTATAATTTACCCTCTAGCTATACAAATGGGAACTTAAACCTCAATGAATTTAATAAATGAAACATTTTCTGAACACTTACTTAAAATCAGGTCTACTTTTTAATCAGTCATGTTTTAAGTGAATGCTTATTAATAGAACATTAATAAAACATGCTTACAGAATGAGATTCCAAGAAAGAGGTAAGATGACTAAAAGACAAAAAAGTAAAAAGATCTAATGGATAATTTTTAATTTTGTTTTAAACAATTTAGTTTTAGTAAGTTATCTATTTATTTCAAATAATTCTAAATCATTTTTTCAGTTATGTTTATGAAGATAAAACACTACAGATAATCTTGCCTGTGAATACATGACCCTTTTATACTGCCTAAGTTCCCTCTGTTTTTGCCATTCAAACTAAAATATTAATCTCATTTTTTTTTCTTTTAAATAATTTCTACCTGACTTCTATCACTACCTAGGGGAATGAAGTTATAAGGTTTTTATCGTTAAAGAATGCAAAACGAAAAGAACAATATATACACGAATAAATACCCCACCATCCCTTTTTTCACCGAAATCAGCAGCTGTGCTACAAAAACGGGACATGCACAAAATATTTCTTAAGTACAAAAAACACTGGATAAAGGCAAGGCAATATTGCAGAACAATAAATAAAGCAGAACACTCTCCAAGGGTCCAGAATTTGGTTTGGATAACCTTCCAGAAGGCAAAATTCTTACCCAACACCAACATAAACTGCAATTAGGACTGATCTTTTTATGTTATACATTTATCTTCTCTGGGTTTTTATTACACGATTCTCTGTGTCTAAATTACAAAAGAATCCCACGAGTTTGGGTGGGGCTGGGGAGAATTGTTACTGTTGTAAATAAGTTCACAGCTGCCAATTTATTGAAACTGATGTCAGATTCTTAGCTATTGAACTTCATCAGATTTCCAGAGTACTTTCAGCTCAAGATCCCATTTCTTAGAATTCACTTTGAAGCTTGCGACCTTTTCCATTTTGTGCTGAAACTTGCTTATTCGTGATCATTAGGCTTTCGGCTGAAAGCTGTAAGCATCCAAACTACGAGGGGCTCTTTGGACCCATTGGATTTTGGTTTTCCAGGCTGATTTGTGGCATTGACCTTAAAGCAGCAGAGGCAGAAGACTTTTTTAGCCCTCACTATTTATAAGTTACTCTCGAGTGAGAATGAAAAACTTAAATGTAGTTCTTGGAGATATGTCTGGCAATCTGGGCTATACGAATAGTTCACAAAGCCACACAACTCTCATAGGCTGAGCACAATTTCAATCTGAATTGTTCTGATTCTTGAGCTAACTTCAGAAGACACCACCTTTTCTCCATTTCTAAGGACATAATAAGTTGTAACTCAAATTAAAAATAATTCTCCCGAATATTTTTTATTTGAATTTTGAAGAGTGAGGATTGTATGTAAGATTTTGCAATGCCCTTTGAAATAACTAAAAATACCCTCAGATGCTTGGATTGTTTGTCGCTACTTTTAAAAAATGTGTTATTGGTATACTTATACTTTGCGACTTTACAAGAAGAACAGCTGGATGAGTTGAGAAAACTGACCCTCAGACTCTGAATCAAGTACAATGTGCCAAGAAAGTGTAGTGACCGGAAATGTCATTCCTGCTCAGTGTGTGTTGGTGTTTTAAGCAGAAGAACCAATCCTTTCTCATTAGGGCAGTGCCTCTACTGTGGACTTGGGGTGTGATACTCTTCTTTTTATCTCTCGAATTCTGTGATTCCACTTCTCTTTCTGATGCCCATCTTCATGAGCCAGCTTTGGTTCCTGATTATTTGGTTCTTCTTTTGTATCAGGCTAGAAAAGTGCTCTTCTCTTTCTTCCATAGCATCCAAACTGTACTGAAACTAGTTCTTTAGGAGATTGTCTTCTTCCTTAAAGGAAGGAGGGTAAGGACCATGTTTCACCAACGTTTACAGCCTGTCTTACAACTGTGCTCAAACATTATTGAGCATAATAGCATGGGATCCCTGCTTCCAGAAAGTTCTCAGTCTTTTAATCTATAATTGCTGCACATTGAATTCTTAAATAGACCTAATTTGCATGACAAAGCCTCTGTCAAGGATATTTCTTTCATTTTAGTTATTTTTGCCCAAATTTGCTATTCCATAATTCTGTACTATGCTTAAAGGTGAGCTTCTCTGTATGCCCCCATTACATGAAAATGTGCTCCGCTAAAGCCTTCTGCAAAACACGTCCTACAGGATGCCTGCTGCAGATGGCCATCTCTGGATTCCCTGGACCCCTGAGGCATGCTCTAAATATGCTATGGAAGTGGAAGCCAGAGGTCCTGGCACAAAGAACTGCCTTTACAGCCTTCCCTGTGGCTGGGACTGCGAGGTCTACATTACCATGTGTTATGTGATGATTCAGTTCACCCCGATTTGCCCTTTGGGAACTGCTGTGAAAACTTCTTTTGTACAGTAAATCATGACAGCATTTGGCCTTCATTTGAGGGTGAATGCATGGTTTATATATTAAAGCCACTTCTCCCCCCTTTGGAAATACCATGTGGCATCAATTTGTTTGTAAGCACAAATCAAATGGCAGTTTGGGATCCTCCAGACGATCCAGAATATGCTGTATTAAGTTTTTAAAGGTTATCAGAGCAGTGAAAATCTAACATTGAAAAAAAAATTAAGAGACTACTTGAATCCCCAGGAATATGTCAACATACCACAGAGGTCCTTGGACACTTGGAGAAAATCTGATCTGAAACTTTAAAAAATGCCAGGGCATTAATAATATATTTGACCTATAAGAATAGGTCAAAATTAATATCCTATTTAGAAATAGACACATTTCGGGGCACCTGGGTGGCTCAGTCGTTAAGCGTCTGCCTTCGGCTCAGGTCATGATCCCAGGGTCCTGGGATCGAGCCCCACATCGGGCTCCCCACTCTGCGGGGAGCCTGCTTCTCCCTCTCCCGCTGCCCCCACTTTGTTTCCTCTCTCGCTGTGTCTCTGTCAAATAAATAAATATAAACTTTAAAAAAAAAAAAGAAATAGACACATTTCCCATGTGTCTCTGTGTGTGTGTGTGTATGTGTATTTGCAGAGCTGAAATGTATTTGTTTCACCCAGCCAGCCAAATTTTACAGTATTGGTTTTCAACCACAGGTGACATTAGGGTATAGAACAAGAAAGAGTGTCAACGTTCTAGCTTCCACTTTTCAGATATGTCCTATATGAATAAATACGGTAATTCTCTGAATGACTGCTCACTGGTCTGCCCCCAGTCCTGCAAGGAATATCCCAGGCTCTGCACGATGGGTTTCCAAATTTATCCCCCCAGCCATACTTGTGGCTCTTGTGGTTGGTCTGTGGCCTGGAACTCAACTTGCCCAGCAGTTCTGTTTCCCAAAATAGGCTCAGGAAGTTTGTGACCATGTTTGGTTTGTTCCAAAGGAGCTGCATTTGTTTAATGAGGTTGTGAACATATACCAAGATTTGTATATGGCTCATCAAATAAAATACATCTTCAACTCTTTTCACTTCGGTACGTGGTTTGGAGTGGGCTGTTTTACAAGCACATGTGTTTATCATATGACTTTATTTGGGGACAAACATGATTTCTTACATTTAGGATACAGTTTCAGAGTGGCTGAACACTTTACTTCATTCCTCCTATTCAAGAAAAAAAAATATTAAGCTTGGTAGTCCTTTCACCTTATTTTTTGGCAGATTTCTCTGGATACTAAGGGATTTTATTTAATTCAAATGCACCCATCTACCATGGAAGAGACATAAAAAAAACACAAAAAACCCTGTGGCTTTACATCCCTTTTTACCCCAAAAGACATATAAGTAACGTCTTCCTGTGTGCCAAAGGGATTAGGAACTCTCTTATCAATTATATGCATTTATGGGAGTAACGTGTTCCACTGGTTTGATCTCTCTCTGTTGCTCAACCTCTCTGTGACATTAGGCAAATCATTTACCTCCTAGGTCACTGGCTTCTTTTATTTTTATACAAAATATCTTCCTTAGCACAACAGAAGAAGGCATTGTAACTAATATTGATAATAGCTATAAAATACATTTTCTTCTCTAAGCCTCTATCATAACATATAGAGCACCAGAGGTGGTCTTTTACTAAATGAGCTTTGGTGAGTAGTTAAAAGACTCGCCCAATATCTTCCAGTTTACTATATGATGTAATAAAGCACATTCTATGAATAAGCCAAATGGATAAAAAGTCTTTCATTTGATGATTCAGATCCAATCCAATCAAGAAGAATATGCCATAGAGTTTATTTCCTGTAATTGCGGATATAAAATTGATTTTCTCATATTTTTCTCATGTTTTTTTTTTTTTTCTCCCAGTGTTTGCTACAGTTACTGATTGTGAAAGAAGACTAGAAATATAATTTGTCATTTAAAACTTCACAAACTTCATGGTGCTTCTTTTGAAAAAAAAAATGTAGAGCTGGTAATCTGGATCAAATTCTGATGAGGATTCTTTCTTAGAACTTGACAAGAAAAGAGGGGATGGGTGAAATGGAGATTACACAATCTTGACTTGAAGCGGAAGACTCATCTGGCAACTTATGGCATTCCTCAATAAAATTGAAATGATATTGGAAAAGTTAATCTGGTCCATTTTGCTTGCCCTTGGTCTGGGTCGAGGATTTGGCCAGGGCAGTTACTGCGTTCAGGGGGCGGGGCCAAGGATTTGCGGTGCTGTTGGTGTGTTGGGTGGGTAAGTACGCTGAGGATAATGCGAGCAGGTATTACTGCAACTTTTCTCTAAAGTTTTACAGTACTTCAAAATAAAAAGTAGAATTAAAAAAATTTTTAAAAGTTAAGGTGGCTAAGAAAATCATTTTACCAGAATAACTTATAATACGTTTATCTCTTGTAGAACATTACAAATACACACACATACACACACACATACATATATACATATCTATGCTATATATTATCTTTATGTCTTTTATGTGTGAATACATTTATAGGTATATTCTTATTGTTCTAATTTCTCTAAGATTCTGATACATTCCAGAGCAAAAGAAAAAAAAATCTTGCAAAGCAGTTCATTAAGACAATAAAAAGGAAAATTTTTGAATGTGTCAAAGATTTATTTCAAGTATTGATAGTTATAATGTATTGGTCTAAATGAACCATCGGGATGGATTTGAGTACCAAATTAGGATAGAGTGAAAAGAGAAATATATTTAAGTTTGTTCTGATTTTTGAAATATTACTCAATTAAAACCTTCTCTAATAAAGATGAGTGCATTAGTTAAGGCTGCCTAAGGGAAAGTCTAATTTGTTTCCTGGCTATTAATGAATACTTTATGTGACTGTTTACTCCTCTATGAAATAAAAAGAGAGGTGTTCCCAGCAACACCAATGGTAAAGGTTAATATTTTTATTTTTATTTTACTGATGGAGGGCTTAATACAAATCCTATCTTCCTCTTTTAAATGGTCAGAAACAGAATTGGGGAACTTTTAGGGAATGTATTTTCATTCACATTTGCTTCCCCAGTTAATTTCGTCTACTCAGGAACTATAATTTATGGTAACAGTGCTGAATCTAAGCTAATTTGCTTTCTTAAAATTAGGTCTGAAATAAATGAAGCAGCACCTAGCATGTTCCCGACATGGCCCCTGTAGCATGTTGCTCTTCGCTTGGCCATAAAAACACGAGGTCTTTGTGCTGAGGTAACACCTTCTTCAAACAGATGACCCTGTACCAATGGGCTTGAAATCAAGTATTGTGGCCATTGGTTTGCAAGCTGTATTTGGAAAAGGAAAATTCTGGAGGAAGAGTGTTCTACTTTTTTTTTTTTTAATTAAAGTGATCCATACAAGCAACACAACTTTTCTTTCTTGCTACGCGTTAAGATCTGAGTTGAAGCATTGCATGAAAGCTGTACTTATTAGTCAGCAAAGATGTTACTACTCTGGAAAACAGATGAAGCCCTTATATATACTAAAGTTAAAAAAGTCTTTAAGATACAGGGTTTAAAGTGCTGTTTGTCTCTGATGAAAAATTAATGAAAGGTGGAAGCATGGTGTTAGCATGAGATAACCCCTCCAAAATATTCACCCGAGGGTGGCATTGTGTGCAAAAGCAGCTCTCAAGGCAAAAACTCCTTCAGAAAACTCACTCTTCCCCTTGAAACTCATCTTCAATGACAGTATAGTTACTACAAAATTAAGGACTATTATCTTTTTTTGCATCCCTGTGCTGCTGAGGAGCACCCAGCCCTATAGCTCACCAAGGCCTAAAA
Source organism: Leptonychotes weddellii (assembly GCF_054177405.1). Taxonomy (NCBI): domain Eukaryota; kingdom Metazoa; phylum Chordata; class Mammalia; order Carnivora; family Phocidae; genus Leptonychotes; species Leptonychotes weddellii. The sequence continues at coordinate 119,679,976 of NC_138372.1, read as the reverse complement.
TAGTTAGTGGATACAAGGGAGGAGCAGGTGACAAAGCGGTGGAAAGCTCTCTGGCAACAAATTTTGTCAAACTTACCCAGAAATATCATAGTTTTAATCTCGAGATGGAGGGTGTTCCTTAGTTTGAATGTCAGACTAATTTATTTTTGCTTTTATATCTCAAATAAAATATAGAAATGTTGTTAAAGGAAAGCATCTTTTCCTCCCTTATTTTCCTTTGGCCTTGTAAAAATGTTTACTAACAAAATCGCTGGGCTGAGAGTTACTAGAAAATTTCTTCCTCAAGGTATTCTTTCTATAGTAGCTCTATGTGAACTTAAGGTATCTGTATATATGCATCAATATTAATTGCAAAACTTTGTAATACAGAGAGAAGTGTAATGAGCATTTCATTATGAAATGTTCTAATGACAAGAAGAGATACAATGATCTTTCCCCTAAATGTACTCCCATATACTACTTTTGTCAGTAGATTTCTACTGTTCCTATATGCAAAACTGATTGTGCAGATATTTTAAAATATGACTCCGGAGGTTTTTTGTAGACCTAGATATTTCACTCCAGCTCTTCATAAACCTATTCTTTAGGAGCCCTCAAGGGATTTAGGTTTTGCTGTCATTTGGGGCCATTTAAATCCCTAGTGAGACCCGGTAATGCCTGACTCTTGTAGAAAATTCCACCCTTAATGGATCACCTACTTAGGAATTTCTGGAGGAAATCTCATAGGATTTCTGTCACGTTAGATTTCCTTACACAAAACCTGATCCTCCAATTGAGGACTTGACAGGGAGCCTAGCACTTTCGGTCTGGAGCATGGGAAAGAATGAGGAGGAGAGCAGAAGCAATTTTCTTCATGGATCAGGATTTCTGCTTCCCTAACAACTCAGTGCCAGAGAGCCATACAGATATCCAAAGAGGTTGGGAATAGTGGCAGGAGTCCTATACTTAGGGGGCTCCCTCACTGCTGGTTCTAAGAAGCAGATGAGAAGGAGTGGCTGCATCAGTCAACAGTGTAAATATGCAAGCCAGGTTGATGTTTGAAGATAAAATCCCCAACGTGTCACCAACTCATAGGCTATAAAAAGATGGAGAGGCAATCAGAGGTCCAATCACTTCCCTTGATGAACCCATATGCAACTAATGTCTCTAGGCATTAAAAACTAAGCAAGCAGGTAAAAATTATAGGGCAACATTGGAGAGACTGTTTTAAAGAAAGGTGGTGGAAGTGGAAATTGGTCAAGTAGATATTAAGAGAGCTGCATAGCTGCTATTGGAGATTTACAATGTCCATTAACATATTAACGAAATTGAGAGCTCTCTTTAAATTTGTCCTGCATTTTCCAAGCGTGTATTACCACATAACTTTTTTGTATATAAAGAGAAACACACAAGAGAACCATAATGTATTAGGGACCTCTAATGTAAAGTAATACAAACCAGTGTAGTATACTCAGGACTAACTGAATCCATAAATACCAAAGGAAGGGGCGCCTGGGTGGCTCAGTTGGTTGAGCGACTGCCTTCGGCTCAGGTCATGATCCCGGAGTCCCGGGATCGAGTCCCGCATCGGGCTCCCTGCTCGGCAGGGAGTCTGCTTCTCCCTCTGACCCTCCTCCCTCTCATGCTCTCTGTCTCTCATTCTCTCTCTCTCAAATAAATAAATAAATAAATCTTTAATAAATAAATAAATAAATAAATAAATACCGAAGGAATATAGAGTAAGGTAAGAATTCGAATTTATTAATTATCTACTCTGTGTCAAGCACAGTAGATATTTTGCATGTAACAACCAGAAACGTGTATTGAGCACTTACTGTATGTCAGGCACTGCCGTGAACACTTTATATTCATTATTTGATTCAATGGTTTTTTATCCCTATGAAGGGCATGTCATCGTTATTCCCACATTATACATGAGAACGTGAGGCTGAAAAAGGTTAAATGACATGTCTTTAGTAAGAAGGTGGGCAACTGGGTTCCAATCTATCAGGTATATGGACAACTAACCATACACAAAGTGGTTAAGTCCAATACTAACAATATGAACAACAACTAAAAAAGTGAAGTTTTTCATTTAACTGATGGGAGGGTTGTCACGAGAAAAAATATTGGTGGATGGTCACAGAGCTAATAGCTATAATTATATAGGATCTGCTGGAAGATGTTGAAGGGATAACAAAAATGCCTTTTTTTTTTTTTTCTGGAAGCAAGTTCATTGGAGAACTTGAGAAGGTTGCTATTATTACTCAATTTGTGAAACAAACAAAACAAAACTAAACAGAGTTTGTTGTTGTCTGAAAGAAATGAACTATATTTAAAATAAGTATTGCCTGGATATGTCAAAATGATTGCATACTTTTTTTCAAATGTTGGCTCCTAATACAAAGATTGTAAAGATTCAGTCCATTGGATGAGATGTTGTTTTTAGAAATGATCTGCCTTCTCTGTTCATTCATATCCAATTCAAGAAATAGGAAATTATTCAGGAATCTTTTTTCTCATTATGGTCTGGATGTGAAATTCATTTCGTGGTTGCTGAGCATCTTGAAAATACAGTGGATGGTTGCAACTACATATTCCTCTCTAGTGAGTTTACTACAACTGTTCAAATAACAAATGATAAAATGCCTTAGATTGGTTTTTTTTGTTTGTTTTTGTTTTTACTGGTCTTAAAGTTGAATTTACTCAGTGTTTTCATCAGGAATTATTTTTAGAATATAAAAATCATATTCTAAATTCTATAAGATGTGGAGAATTTGAAATATAAATATAATTTATAGAAATGCATAAATATGGTTTCAGCGTATAACAATAAGAACACATAACACAGTTTTTATAATACTTTCCTGTTCTGTTTAATCTTTTCAGCTCTCACTAATTACTCTAACATACCTTGAGGTAGGTAGAAATAAATTAACTATAATTTAAGCTATAATTAATTTTTGGCCAGGGCCCAGTAGAAAATAATATTTGAATAGGAAATAGAATTGTGACTTTCAGATTTCCATTTTAAGGTCCTTTAGGTTAGAAGGCAACATAATTAATTATTAGAATAACATTCATTAATCAAATCCATTCCAGAGAAAGTCTGATTTTTTCTGACTTAGGTAGCCTTTCTTTCAAAGTTTGAAAAGGTTTTTAAAGGTTGCTTTATCTGGAAAACCATTTTTATCAGATGGCAACAATTTTACTCACACTTTCTAGAGCTCTCCATATCCAAGTTGTGATTCTTCTTAAAGCAAAGTTTAAAAGATATGCAGTACGAATGCTTTGGGACATATTCCCATTTTTATTGATATAAGTACATCCCCAGAATAATTTATTTCGGGTCCGTCTAACATTACTTTGGGTCTAGAGATCAGGGACAAGATGACTGAGATCTTCCTAGTCTGAAAATGTAGATTCTGAAATACTTCGCACTAATTTTCGAATAATTAGAAAAATGGAGTACATAGTCTTGGATAAACACATACATTTTTCCAACTCATGGTAAGCTAATTGCTCTTCATACAGAAAGTGTAAAAATAATAACTGTGGTCTGACAATTCAGTTCCTTGTATTCCTGCAGGAAAGGGGATGCTGGCTGGCTGGTAAGACTACGCTGGCGTACTTTGTGTCTGCACATCCTCCCAGGACGGTCGCTAGTGGTGGGTTACAGAGATCCCATCTCAAACAGTGAAGGTGTGCCTTTCCAATTTATGGAGGTCCCCAGACTGAGAGAGAGATAATGATACAGAGCAAGAGTGCACACAAAAATAGTGTTAAAGGAAACAAAAACCCAACTATTTTCTGGGTTGAATGTGGAGGCCTGGAGGTGAGTTCGAAAATGGAGTGTATATGGAAAGGTTGCAGGAAATTTGTGTATTCAAAAGTCACAGAAAAGGAGTTAGGGATTTCTCATTAGCAGCAAACTCAGTAAAGCAATGATAAAATTAAGGGGTCCAATTGTTTGCTTTTTGTTGTTGTTGTTGTTAACGTGATCTCAATCGGAGAAGAGGGCCTAAAGGAGGTGACGGGAAAACACATAAAGTGGGTGTCTCTGCTTTGGTTTCATGATATAAGATTTGATAACTCAGACAATGCTCATGTGGATGCTGAACCAGTGATCATGTACTAGATCAGGTTGTGTATCTTACTCTCGAGATAGAACTTTGTGTTGTAAGCATGTGACGTAGAAACTCTCTCAAATATCATTATTTGCTGTATTTCTTCTGCTTTTTGTTCTATTTTATAGGGTCTGTGGTCTTACTTTAGCCACAAAGCGGTTTTCTGAGATTCTCAAGAAGATCGTATATTTACTGCATTCCAATGCCCCCATTGTCCCTGCGTCATCATACTGTTTGATTATTCTGTCTTCCTCCACTTTCTATCAGCCTGATGACTGTATTCTGATTCTTTAAAGCACTATGTAAATCTAAGTAGTAAATGCAATGTCTAGTCTTACTGGATACCATGTACATTAGGTTGAATAACCCTACGAATTTTGTTACAATCGTGTCATGCCTAATGATGACCTACTCAGCCCCTGCAAACATCATTCAATTACTCATTTCAGCATTGATTTTTCTCTTGCTTTTCTTCATGGCATTTAAAGGGCTCTTACATCTCTCCTTTTACTGAGGTGGAATGGCATATGATGACAGAGATGCTTTGCTTTCCAGATTCATAATGTTACACTCTGCTTCAAATCCTTTTGGAAACAAATTGGGGTATCAATACATAAATAATGCCACACTTATTTCTAATTGAAATCACTGCTTTCATAGAAATGGTATATTAAAACAATTTTCACTGAAAAAATATTTTATGTGCCTTTGTACAATAAAGAAAAGATTACCAATTCTCTGTATCAAGAATACAATTTATCTCAAACAACTTTTCAATAGAAGTAAAATTATTAATGGGAGAATAATAAATACAAAATTTCAGCATCTAACCTTAAAAATGGAAATAATGCATCAGTTTTTAAAGAATACATTATATTGGTGCACTTGGATGGTTCAGTTGGTTAAGCCTCCAACTCTTGATTTTGGCTCAGGTCATGATCTCAGGGTCTCGAGATGGAGCCCTGCATCGGGGTACCCGCTCAGCTGGGAATCAGCTTGAGAGTCTCTTCCTCTGCCCCTCCTCCCATTCATGCTCCTTCTCTCTCTCTTTAAAATAAGTAAATAAGCCTAAAAAAAAAAAGAATACATTATGTTCACATGAGAGTTTTTTTGAAAAGAATTTTTTGCAATTAAGATCAAATTAATTGATTCATAACAACTACATTTTTTAAAGCTAAGTGTTATCACATTCTCTTCTAAGATCTGTTTTTGCTTTCACTCAAATAAAGGCAAATCTAGTTTTGTTTTGTTTTTTTTTTTCCCCAGAGCATTACTAATTTTTTCCTACCTCTCTTTAGCACATTCCCATTTTATGTGAGATATGCAGCTTAATATTTTCTGCTCAGAATTATAAAAACTTCCAGAAATGACATTTAAAAAATTACACTGTCCCATTTAACTTCACCTCCACCAATTGTAAGAAATTACACAAAGATCTATTGTTGTTACCCTGGAAAAGGGTGAAACACTTAACTCACTGGATTCGGTTTCATAAATAATAATAATACTTTTAAAAACATTATTAGAACATTTATTCTATCTCTCTTGTAATATATTTTTTCTCCTTCTTAAAACTAGGCTTTATAGAGTCTCATTTTTAATGTCTCAGTCGAAGGAGCTTTCATAAGGCCTTAAAAGATATTCTGATTTGAATTACTCTTGCTCAGAAAATCCCTAATGTTTAACTTATAGTCTCCTTTATTCAATTGTCGCTCTTCAGACCATCTTAGAAAAGTAATTTTTCTCATAATTTCCCCCTTAAATCATTGTAGGTAACCTTAATATTTCATCTTTTTTAAGCACATAGGGCTATTTAAATTTGCAGAAAATCTGAAGGTGACTAAGATTTCCTTCAATTTTTAATTTTTGGTGAAATGATGCAGATGTTCTCATCTAAGTATTATTATCTTAATCTCATACAAAAGGTAAAAAATCCCACGGGACCTTTAGAATTTGTGAATTTTTGTCTATTTCATATTTCCATTTGGTGTCTAAACCACATCTTAAAATTATGCACATAATGAAGCTGTTGGTTTTCTTCTCTTTGATTCTCAGATAGAAACCTGGGACATCTCCGTTTTACCTTTCCTTATCCTCAGCCACCTTACACATTTAATCTAAGATAAATCCTAGTCTTTGCAGCTCCAAAATGTAATCTAAATCCGTCCAAATTTTTAATCTCTGTTGACAGCACCCTTGTACAGGCCACCATTATGTCTTGCTTGGGTTTTCACAGTAGTCTCCTATCTGGTCTCTGCTTCCATTCTCACACCCTTTCTAGTTTATTTCCAACAAAGCAGCCAAAGTGATCTTGTAACTCATGAATCAAGTCATGTCACTATCCATATTAAATCTTTCCAAGACTTTCCCATTGAACCAAGAATAGCATCCAAATTGCTTGATTTAACAATTCGTGCCTATCCTTCCAACCTTGTCTAACGTCACAAACACATTCTTCTCAGTGTCTCCACCACTCCATCAGTAGCTCTCAGTGCCATGCTCCTGCCATAGTGGCTTCCTTTGTTCCATGACCAAACTGAATGCTTTCTACACCAGGGTCTTCTTACTTTATGTTTCTTATGCCTAGAATTTTCTTCCCCATATTCTTCACACAGCTGACCTTTTGACTCCTCTTTGGATCTCAACTTAAATGGCACTTATTCAAGGAGTCCTTCTCTATCCACCATAACAAAAGTTGACCTCTCTCTTATTTTCTTAATTTCATTATAAGACCTCTCAAATCTGTAATTATCTTGTGTAATATAATTATTTCTTATTTATTTTTCACATTCCAGTAGAATATAAGCTCCAGTATCATAATCAGTTATTTCTCCCAGGAATTGTGGTTCTTTTTAGTGGGAAATGGTATTTAAAAAACCAAGATCTGGGTGCTATGTGTGCACCTTGTTATTGGGGTATGGTTACTGACATTCCTTCTCAATGGATACAACTGTGTAACTCCATTTATATTTCATATATTAGACATCTCTATGGTTATTAAAAACCATGGCCTGTACTCTTCAAAAATGTCAAGGTCATATATGACAAATACAGACTGAGGAAATATTCCAGATTAAAAGAGATTAAAAAGGCATCATATCTAGAGGTAATGTGACATCCTGGAATGGATCCTAGATTTGTAAGAATTTATAATCTTTATATATAGTATTTTATTGGAAGAATTGACACACTTTGAATATAGACTCTGGATTAGATTAGATCATAATACCGTATAAATGTCAAATGTCTTAATTTTGTGCTTTGGTTAAGCATGAGAATATCTTTGTTCTCAGGAAATATACAATGAAACATTAGAGATGGAACGTCACCATGTCTGTCACTCACTTTCACAAAGAAATACATTGCTGTCTCTCTCTTCCGTTTCTCTCTCATTCATCGATTGAGAGAAATCTCTCTCTCTCATCCAGCTATTGAGAGAAATAGAGAAAGAGAATAACTAGCAAATGGGAGAGGTTGTAAATAATTAAATTGGAATAAAGGGTGTGTGAGTTCTTTGTTTTACAATTTTAATAGGTTTATGAACATTTATAAAAAACCTTAAAATATGCAATTTGGTTGGATATTTTTTCTATCGATACTGCTTTGAATGAACGAGGACTGAAACAGCCTCTTTTTCCTTTTCCAAGTAAAAAGCAAATTAAAGAGCTTGAAGTGAGTAGCAGCATATACAACATGCAAAACGAGAATTCTTTACAAAGGGCAAATGAAAACAAGATTCATTAATATCACTTTATTCTTAATTAAAGAGATTTTATAACTGTTCTACTCAACCAGTACGAGTCCAACAGGTGCAAAACCAGAGAGGGGAATATTATTGCTTAGTTTTTTTTTCCTTCACAAAGAGAAAATCTTCTAAACAGCTTAAACTTGCCTAAAGCAATTTCAAGATGACCTAACTCTCCCCAAGTGACTTCTCAAATTCTTAAACTATTATCTTTCTGTTCAAACCCCTTTTCTAACTTTTCCCAATTACACCAGCCATATAATTGCTAAGCTAAGATTCCTATAGACTATCTCTATCAAAGGATCAGGATAGGGAATGATAAACCTCTTAACAAAAACTTAATTCTGATTCTTTTCCCAGATTAAGGTATCTTAGCAACCTGTGAAGCATTTTATCTGCTGATTCTATCATTTGGAGCACTTTGTTGAACCCTTGAATTGACCTTATACCTGTGTGTTTCCTCTCTTGTTGGTTTTGTTGGTCCAGGTTATATAAAATGAAGTTGGCAAACAAAAAGCAATGTGACCACACATGTGTAAATGTATTTAGCCTTTAACACCGCTATTGGTGTTATTTATAAACTTGTGAGCCATGTCTCCTGGGAATAGCAGGTCTAGCTCTGCTCCATGGGTGGCAGTGATGAGGAATAGGAGCTTGGTTTTAGCTAATACAAGGATTTGAGATGAAAGAAGGGTCAAAGCTAAATACAGCCACAGTTGCTCTAGCTGGGGAAGCCTGAGCCGTGAAGCATGCGTTGTGGTCTAACCTTCAAGAGAAAGTTCCTGGTTCCAGTACCGCAAGGCGGGTGACAAATGATAAGAGAGCATCCAACTTGTCTAAAAAATTCACATATTCTGGCTTTGAATCTTGGCAATACCAGCTGATGAGATCAAAGAACTACTGACGGTGGCACTGGGAAATTGTGTGTGATACAAGCAAGCACCTTCGCCTTTGGTGACACTTTCTTCATCTTGCCTTTACCCCACTGGCTACTCCGCCTCATCTTGGCCACGAATCCTCCTCATCCTCCTGGCTGTTGCATATCTGGTCTTTCACCCTCTTTTTTTCTCTGTCTCCTCTCATTCACTAAGTGACCACATCCATTCTCATGGCCTTAAATATCATCCATTCTCTGGATATTCTTTCCCCCCCGCCCCCCACCCCCCCGGCCTCTAGCCCGGGCCTCTCCAGACTTAGATTCTAGACTCCTACAGAGGCCTACTCCAGGTAGGTATATGTGACAGATATCCAAAACTCTACGTATCCAAAACAAACTCCTGATTTTTAACTCCTAAAATCTGTGATTCCTCCTACAGATTCTCAGCTTTAGTAACGAGCAATTCTATTCTTCCTGTTACTCAAGACAAAATAATTCTTGACAATTTTCTTCCTCCCACACCCGACATGCAATACCAGTAGCAAATCTGGAGGCACTGCTTTCAAAATGTCAAAACACAGAGCATTTGTATCACCTTGATCACTTTCACTGTAGTCTGAATAGCATGATGTCTTCTCTGGATTATTGCAATAGATTGCAATTTTGCAATCTACCTTATTCTGCCCTTGCATGTACAGCCCACAGCAGCCAGAGGGATCCTTGTAAAGAATACATCAGACCATGTCACTCCTCTGGTCAAGTCTCTCTGATGGTTAATCCAGACTTCTTCCCATGGCTTAGAAGCCCGTGCCTGCTGTCGACCCCACTCCCTGATCTATTTACTACCATGACCACAATTTTGTCATTTGCTCCAACCTAGTCTTACCGACCTTTTTTTTTTTTTTTAAAGATTTTATTTATTTATTCATGAGAGAGAGAGAGAGAGAGGCAGAGGGAGAAGCAGGCTCCCCGCCTAGCAGGGAGCCCGATGCGGGACTCGATCCCAGGACCCCGGGATCATGACCTGAGCCGAAGGCAGACGCTTAACCATCTGAGCCACCCAGGCGCCCTAGTCTTACCGACCTTTTAAACAAACCAAACATACTTCCCCTTTAGTATCTTTGAGCTTGCTGACTCTACCAGCAGGGATGCAGTTTCCCCAGATATGCTCAGCTTCTGCACCCATGGAGTTTATCAGAGTTTTCCCAACCATTCTTTTTTTAAAGATTTCTTTATTTATTTTTGAGAGAAAGAGTGAGCAGAAAGAGGGACAGAGGGAGAGGGAGAGAGAGATCCTCAAGCAGACTCCCCGCTACGGATGGAGCCCGACACGGGGCTCCATCCCAGGACCTTGAGATCATGACCTGAGCTGAAACCAAGATCAGACGCTTAACTGACTGAGCCACCCAGGTGCTCCTTCCCAACCATTCTTGACTAAAGCGGCATGACAACCATCACTCATGTCACTGCATATTCCATTTCCCTATTTTATTTTTTTTCAGTAAGTATTGTTACTTGTCATACTATTTATTTGTTTTTGTCTTTCATTTTTTAAAATTTCATATAAAGCAAACTTTATTTTTTGAATTTAGATTTAATGAATTAACATGTAGTGTATTATTAGTTTCAGAGGTTATTTAGTGATTCATCAGTTGCATATAACACCCAGTACTCATCACATCACGTGCCCTCCTTAATGTCCTATCACCCAGTTACCCCATTCCCTCCACCCACCTCCCCTCCAGCAACCCTTAGTTTGTTTCCTAGTGTTAAGAGTCTCTTATGGTGTGTCTGTTTCTTGTCTTTGAATTCCACCAAAATATCCATGAAAGCACAGACCTTTGTTTGCTGCTTTCCTCGATACCCAGGACAGTGTCAGGCATAAGTAGATGATTAAAAACCAATATGTGGTAAATGAGTTAATTGCATTTTTTTCTATGTAGAAGAAGTAGATATAATAAACTACAAATGCTTTCATGTTTTAGATAACATTCTAGAATGGGTAACTGAAATGAAGATTTGTAATTATTGAAGAAGGATTGTGAAATCTTATTTGTGTGACCTCCTTTAAGCTCCATAAAATAGGGGTGATAATATCTTTCCAGTCTACTACAAAAACTTGATATGATATGAGCATTGAATGAGATGCTATGTAGGAAGCATTTGGATTCTACCCAATATTACAACATCCAGTCTTTATATGACCATCTTGTGCATGAGAACTCCTTTGTGCTTCACTGAATTTAAGAGTTTTATTTTTCTTACTTTTTTTTTTTTTTTTCCGATCAGTAAACACTTGGTTAACACAAGCTTGGAAGATTTCTTACTAGAAAACATCACTATTTGTTTTGTCTTATTAGCATTATTTTCAATAACTTAGATGGAAATTTTGAAAGCATGTTAAATTTCATAGATGCTGAAATCCTGAGAAGAATAGCTAATTCAATGAATTATGAAATTAATGTAGAAAAATGTTGATGAGCTTGACCCTGGGTCAAAATAACATGCTGCACCAAAGGGAAGAGAGCTGCACTTTGACATCATGCTAGTTATTTCACACATATAGTGCATTTAAGGCTCATGATAAAACGAAACAACTAGACATCATCATACTCCTATCCAAACATTGAAACCAAGTCTCAGAGAGATTAAGTAGCTTCTTTAAGGTCACAGAGCTAATACAATGTAGACTGAATGCAAATGGGTAGCTCTCTAAGTTTGAAGTTCATGCTCTTTCCTTTATGCTGCAAAGATTCTTTTGTACAGTGTAAAAAAAAAATTACAGTCAGATTCATAATGAGGGCTAAGTGGAAACACAGAAAAAAATTGACATTACCCTTAAGCCATTAGATACAGTTGTCAAAGAATGACTAAACTAAAGCTTAGATTGTGTTCCGAGATTGATGGATCTATTGAGATGGTGGTGAGAACCCAGATCTATACTGTGTTGGTCAGATTATTCTTGCAGTTCTGTTTGAATTTGGATATCGTATTTTGAGGACCATGGAAAAGCTGAAAATTATTCCAGAATGAGTATTTGGAATGACTAAAGTCCTCATAAAATATCTTTTTTTTTTTTTAAGATTTTATTTATTTTACAGAGAGAGAGAGATAGCAAGAGAGGGAACACAAGCAGGGGGAGTGGGAGAAGGTGAAGCAGGCTTCCCGCTGAGCAGGGAGCCCAATGCACAGCTCGATCCCAGGAACCTGAGATCATGACCCGAGCCAAAGACATCGCTTAACTGACTGAGCCACCCAGGCGCCCCAAAATATCCTGAGAAATGGTTGGTGGAATTAGGGATGTGTTAACTGGGATGGGAGGGGGGAAAGAGTCAGAAGTTACCGGCAGTCACATAGATCAGAAATTTCAGTCATTCAATACAGCTCCAAACAATAAAAATATGACTATGAGAAGGTAAGTTTCTCAGGTGATTATTTCTCAGGTGTTATTGCAGGAGTTCTTGAGTTCTTGAGTTCTTTTTAACTGGAGAGTTCAAAGAAAACAAACAAACATGATCATGGTAGGGAAGTTTCAAGAGGCATCCAAGTATCAGAGAGGAGCTTGAACTAGATAACCTTTGGGTCTGTTCTGACACTTGGCTTTCACAAATATTACTGAATTGAGTGATACTTAATAAAGCTTAAAAGGGAGGGGGCGCCTGGGTGGCTCAGTCGGTTAAGCGTCTGCTTTCAGCTCAGGTCATGATCCCAGGGTCCCAGGATCAAGCCACAAGTTGGGCTCCCTGCTTTGCAGGGAGTCTGCTTCTCCCTTTCCCTCTGCTCCTTCCCCAGCTCATGCTCCCACATTCTCTCTCTCTCTCAAATAAATAAAATCTTTTAAAAAAATAATAAAGTTTAAAGGAGGGTAGGTGGAGAGGAGGCGTGGTTTATATGATAGCAAAGTAACTAAACTGGGCGTGAGCTTTGTCTGATTTTAAAATGTCCTCGAGCCACCAGCCACAGGGGAATATCACTGGCCTTTTAATCCACATTGTCTTTATCCTCTTAAAACTCATAATGACGTTTCTCCTTTCTCTTTCCTCCTCAGTCCCATCTCTCCTCATTTCCTACCTCAGAACTGTCTCAGGAATTTCAGTTTCTTCCCACTCTTGAAGGGCAGCTTCCCCAGCCCTCAAGCTCTAGAACTCACCTCAGACTCATCATCACAAACTGCCACTTACTAAGGTGCTCATTAGAGTTGAAGGACCTGCTCATCATAGAAGTCACCTTCCCTAGAAAGAGCAGTAGTATTAGAACAATTTATTAGCATTTCAAATTTATTATTTTAGTCATCAAACAGTAGAACTGATTTTTAAAAATACTAAACGTCTGAGGAAAGTTTTTGGTCAAATCCCCTATTCCAAGATTAAATAAAAAGAGGCAACTTAGCATAGTGATCTGGAGGCAAACAGATTTTGTTTCCGACCTTGTTTCAACTTGACTGGCTATGCCAATTTGGGCGGGTTACTTAACTTCTCTGATTTTTTGATTCTTTCATCTCAAAATGCGACTAGTAGAACGTGTTGGTGCCATCTGGGTTAAGTCAAATAATGTGTGTGTAGAGCACTTCACGCTCTCCTTTTCATCTGGTCAGTGTTCTATAAGTGTTAACACCATTACAAATAAAGTTTCCTCACTCAAAGATCTTTTTAAATTTTCTAAACTCAAAATAAATTTTTCAATGACCACTGAAAATTTAGCTTGACAGACTTTGAAGAATCTACTAAGGATATTTACCACTAATATTTTTTCTTCTGCCTATCATTTACCAAACTGTCACTAGGATTTCTTGAAAATACACTTCAATGGTTTCTGTATTGAAAGCAATTTATTTGACTGGCAGAATGATAGAGGAACTATTAGTTAAATACATCTTACCAATTTTACGACTTCCCTGGTAGCATGATATCAAGATTAGATACTGTGATCCTACATAATCAAGCTGACCTTTGGCAAAATTGTAAATTAGAAATAGTTTGATTTAGTACCAACTTTCTTTTCACTAAATCCCTGTCCCAGCCTTAGACAAACCTCTAGTCCTGTGCTGTTGGGTAGGATGGCCCCTCTCACATGTAACTATATACATTTAAATGAAAATTCATTAAAATTAAATAAAATTTGAAATTTGAAATTCAGTTACCCAGCTGGACTGGCCACATTTCACATGCTCAAAAGCCATGTGACATGTGGCTACTGTATTGGAGCATGTGCATATAAAACATTTTCCATTATTGCAGGGAATTCTATTGGACAATGCCGTCCAAAACTCAAATAACTTGTATCCTTTCTTGGTCTGGCACCTTCAAAACTGTTTCCGGTTAGGTGTCATCACTCTAATGCCTTCTCTCTCTTAGATTTTCCTGCCCTTTGTCTTATATTATCCACCATTAGAAAGGGGCTAACAGGGAGACAGCGCTGGGATGATTTCCAGGCATATGAATGGATAACTATTCATCTTCTACAGCAGTATTTTTCAAAAAGTGGTTCTAGGATGATTGCCATCTTAATCAGTTGAAATAGTTATTTAAATGCGAGATTCTTGGGCCCCATATTAAACCCTCCCAATCTGCCTTTTGAATCAGCTTTCTCAGTCATTGTTATGGAATGCTGAAGTTTGAGGGCCATTGCTGAGAGGAGCAGCCCCCATGGGTCTCCAGGAACCAAGAACCTTATAGTTGGTTGTTAATTTGCATAGGAATGGAATGCAATGCCAAGTTTAAGTAGCAGAGGAGATATTTGCCGAAGGATTATTTTTGTTGATCTTCAAATTATACAATAGAAGGCCACTCTGTTCTTCTCGTGGCTCATTGCGGACCTGCTTGCTAGCATAATTCAAATGATAAAGCCCACTTACCTACTAAGAGAATTAAAAAAAAAGCTTACTCTTGACATGAGGTGTTTTCTTTTCTTTTTTTTTTTTTTAAAGTTTATTTATATATTTGACAGAATGAGAGAGAGTGAGATCACAAGCAGGGGGACTAGGAGAGGGAAAACCAGGCTCCCCAGGGAGCAGGGAGCCATATGCAGGGCTCGATCCCAGTACCCTGGGATCATGCCCTGAGCTGAAGGCAGATGCTTAAACAACTGAGCCCCCTAGGCATCTGGTATTTTCTTTATTAATGTTTTAGAATCGTGTTTACTTTTTAATGCTTTCATTTCATTTTGTTATCATTGTTATTATTTATTTGTGTATTTATGTTATTGAAGAAAAATATTGAATGCATCATGAATTTGCCTGTCATCCTTGTTCAGGGCCCATGCTAATCGTCTCTGTATCATTCCAATTTTGCTAAATGTCCCACCAAAGTGAGCAGTATTATTATTTACTGAAGTACAATTGAGAAAATTGTAAGCTTTTAGAGCATACAATGTGATGATTTGATATATGTGTACATTATGAAAGGGGAAATCATGTTAACATTTGTAAGTTGGTTTTATGTCATTTATAATTTGATTTGATGTTATTTAAATTTCCCTTGAGAAACAAAGAATTTTTGAAAGAATTTTTAAAGGAAAAATTAATGAAAGAGGAAAAAACAGGGAAAAACTAACAAAAAATAGACTTTTTAAATAAAATTGAAAACTGCTTAACCGAAGAGACAAAAAAGAAAAACAGTCAAAACCAGAAGCAAAACCAAACAGTGGAAAGTTTTCTGGCAAGTCTCATCAAGGAAAAAAGAAAGAAAATAGTTAATACTAAGAACAAGAAAGGGAGAATATAAACATGGATATAGACAATATTTAGGTAATTACAAATAAGGCAATCTGGTAGAAAAATCTTAAGTGAAGTTTTGTTTTACTAGTTATCTAGACGTATCATAAAGCATATAATAATTCAAGTGGAGCAATTTGCCACTAATAGACTAGAACAACAGAATAGAGAACTTAGAAGCAAGCATTCAAAGATGAGGAAGTCTCCTATAGGACAAAGGTGGCATTGCTAAGCACCAGGGGAAAAAGTATGGAAACAAGTGACTATCCACTTATGTCCACAATAGATCCTGAACTTGAACCGTAATACAACTCCAGATGCATTAAAATTTTAAATGTGAAAAATCAAACCAATAAGATAAAATAAACTAGAAGCAGTAAAAGAACTACTTTATCTTCCTTTCACCAAATCTGTCAATTTTTTTTAACCTCTGAACTGTCTATTCTGGCGAAATAGATGAATATGAAACAGAATATACAGTCATGGAAAGATCTCTGTAATTATTGTCTGCAAAGCCAATTTATAGAAAAAAGGCATAGTATGGTCCCAGTTTTGTTATCAAAAACAAGTGTAATGAAATGAAGCCCATCCCTCAATTCTACGTATTTGAAGACTATCCCAGCTGACATCTCAGATATGTAAGAAGTATCCAGTTATTTATTATTGTTGTATGTAATTAAGTCAGTTCTAGACCCCATCCTCCCTGTCTTATGGACAATTCAGTTGCAGCTGCGTTGGGTCCTGTTCTCTTTTCACTAGTTACTGTCGTGCATGTGGGAGGAAGGGCTAATCTCCAGTCCGTCATTGTCAACGCTGATCATTTATTTTCCAGGGGAGGGATAAGCATTTGAAATCTGGTGTCTTCCTGCTCTTCTTGTCCATGTAGGGCAGAGAAATCCTTATTGAGGTAGGGACACTTGTTAGGGGACACTGCGCTCTTAGGAGAACTCATGCAGTCATCCTGGGAAGTCTGGGTGCTATGATGGTGAGCCCGGACAGCAGGAGTCTTTCACATATTCCTAGATTGCCATCCTTTATTTATTAAATTATGCTCCCTGCGCTAATACACCTCAAAGATCCCCCCCTTCTCCTTCTGGTTTCTTCAAACATACCTAGATAACCTCTTATACGACTTTAAATTAGCATAAAAGACTACAGGAAACTGACTTGGAGCCATTTTTGCTTTTATGCTTAAAAAGAAAAAAAATCCTGAGGAAAAGAAATATAAAATTTGCATAACTGATTCAATTAGGGGGATGAGGATAAGAGTGGGATACAGGATGGAAGAAGGAAAAATAGGGAAGACAAACAGAGTTGTAGCAAATATACACTGATATTCTGATTGAGTATGTGTGTAGGAAAAGATCTATAATGATACCAGATAATTACAAAGAGTTACTTCTGAGATTAGGGACACCTTTAACTTCATATAGAACTGTAATATCTGAAATATTTACAAGAATTTGCTACTTTTATGAATTATAAAAAGATTAACTCAAGAAGCAAAATAGACCAAAAAAAAGGAGAGTTATTTTTTTATAAAATTTCAGTTTCTGATTATTAGGGCTATAACTAAGTCAAGGAAACTGTCTAAACTCCCTAAGATACTGTATCCACCCATGATGGAGATATAGAGATGAAAGGTTGAATGTTTATTTAAAACAAATTCTTTATTATTTTGCACTATTTGAAAAAAAAAAAAAACTCCAGTATGAAAACAATATGAATATAACACATGAGTTTCCAATGGGTATATATTCTGAAGCTCTTGAAGTCCTTGGGCAGGTGATTAAGTTCAGGTGAAGATCTAGTTCTTCCATGAAAAGAAAGTTTTAATATGCTTTGGGACCCTGAGAAATGCCATCTACATGTTGCTTATTAGTCCGGAGATCATCAGAAACACAGAAAGCAAGATTCTGACAAGCTAGTTTTGATTTACTTTAGAACAATTTCATTTTGCTCAGTAGAATATAGGACTTAAAATCTGAGAGCTGGACAGAAGGATATGTTTGCCTATGAATCCCAGAGTTCTTTGTTCTAGGAAATAGGAGGGGCAAAGAGTCAAGTAACCAGAGATATTAAAAAAAAAAAGAAAAGAAAAGAAAAAAAAAAAGCAATTGCTTCTGCAAAAGTTCAGAGATTTTACAGGCCCTAAATCAAGGACCTGGAGTCTACGTGTCACTCAGGAACCTGGAATGTAGGGATTTCTCTTGGGAAAAAACGTTTTGTCTCTCTCTCTTTCTTTTTAAAATTTATTTTTCATTATGTTCAGTTAACCAACGTATGGTACCACCATAAGTTTTTGTTGTAGTGTTCAACAATTCATTAGTTGAGTATAACACCCACTGCTCATTCCAACACATGCCCACCTTAATACCCATCACCCGCTTACCCCATCCCCCCAGCTCCTCCCTTCTATAGTTCTCAGTTTGTTTCCAGGAGTCCAGAGTCTCTTCTCTCATGGTTTGTCTTTTTCTCTGATTTCTTCCCATTCAGTTTTCCCTCCCTTCCCCTGTGGTCCTCCATGCTATTCCTTATTTTCCACATATGAGTGAAACCATATGATAATTGACTTTCTCTGCTTGACTTATTTCACTCAGCATAATGCCCTTCAGTTCCATCCGTGTCAATGCAAATGGAGGGTATTCATCCTTTCTGATGGTTAAGTAATATTCCATTGTATATATGGATTATCCATTCGTCTGTTGGAGGGCATCTTGGTTCCTTCCACAGTTTGGCTCTTGTGGACATTTCTGCTGTGAACATTGGGGTGCATGTGCCCCTTCTTTTCACTACCACCACCACCATTTTGGGCTTAAAAAAAGTTTTTAGTTTTTAGTTTTTAGTTCTTAGTTGTATCTTCTTATGGTCCAGCTGGATGGCATGAATTTGCTTTAGGTTAAGAGACAAAACTTTTTTTTTTTATTAAAAACTAAAAACTTTCTTTTTAAGCCCAAAATGGTGGTAGTTGAACAATAAACCACCTGCAACAGCCAAGAAAAAGAGGTATGCATGGTTTACTATGAACTAATTCAAGTGGTGAATTATTGAATCGTCAGAATTAAAATAGAAAAATTTCATCATTCCAAAAGGGATGAAATAGTAGGATAGTGTAGTGTAATAATAGCGAAATGCTCCCAAATTCATGCTTTTCCAAATACTTGTTTTGCTGCCTAATTTGTGAACAAAACAAAATTGTTGGCTCTACTATCTGCCTCCCTCTCTGACTACAGTCCCTGCTGATGCCATGGCTTCCTTTCCTTGGTCTGCCCTGACCACCGTCTCCTCCTTGCTCTTCTCTGAACAGGCTACGGTCTGCTTAGGAAATTTGCTCCTCTGAAACAACAACTAAGCTGAAAAGTGGATTGCTTATTTAAATTAAAGACAGTGACCCAAAGTCGATGATGTAGATGTTATTTCATAATTAAAAATGACAAGTTTCCTGGTTCTCAACACGAACACTAACATTAATTGAGCATGTCACTGTGTTGAGTCCTTTTTCATTCAACATTCCGTAAGGAAGTTGTAATTTTTATCACTTAATACAGATGAGAACACTGAGAAAGGCTGGAAATGTCAGAGCTGAGAGTAAAACTCTGCCTTCGTCTTTTTTTTTTTTTAAGATTTATTTATTTATTTTAGAAAGAGCGAGAGTCCACACGGGGGGCTGCGAGTGCAGAGGGAAAGGGAGAGAAAGTCTCAAGCAGACTCCGCACTGAGCCCAACTCAGGGCTAGATCTCACGACCCTGTAAAAAACTCTGCCTTCTTAACCAGTATTCTGTACTAATTCCTCTGAGGTTATATATGAATTGGGTTATATGTGTATAAATGAAAATCCCTTGCAGACCTATAAATTAAAACAACCCAAACTTCTAGAGTTTTCCTGCAATGGTTGGCATAAGGTTTTGCTCATTCTCAATATAAAAGAATTCTTTGTCAATGTACTACACACACACACACACACACACACACACACACACACAGGAGTACTATCCATGTTTTCCCTCAAAGCTATAAAAAGGTTACCTAATCTAAAAAAAAGATATTCAGCTTCACATCTTATGAGATCCTCTATAGTTTTAATATCTGTCCTGCCCTGCAGCTATCCCCCAACAATAAACTATACATAGGAATCATAGTGTAAGGGGAAAATAAAGATATATAGTGACACCAATATGTGAAAGCAAAACATCTGGAAATTCAGTGAAAATATTAATAAACTCAGTGAAAAATTTGGTCAAACTTTTTTGATATTATATAGACAAAAATAAATGAATAGTTAACTCAGTGGAATAGGTGTTTTGGTATTATTTGAAAATAAAATGACAAAGTATTCTATCGTTTCCAGATTATTCTTTTGTGAATTTGGCCATTTAATTTTAGTCTCAGGTCTGTTTACAAATAGGTGAGGTATAAAGTTTAAAGTATTGGTCAATGGATTGTATTCTACTCAGAGGAACAATAAATTATTTCCAGGGTTTTCACTGCAAGAAGTATATTTTAGAATATTGGGGTGGGAATGATGTAACATATATAAGATATTCGTGTATGGTGGTCAATAACTCAAATCTCCTGATCATATTAAACAAGTAGATTCTTCTAAAGATATTCTCTTCTACTCCTGAAATTGAAATAGATCCATTCCATGGAAATATTGACATGTAGCCTTGAGGTAAAGAAGATGGCTGATGACAGAAGGAAATCCCAGAGATGGATCCTGAGGATGGAAGCTGTGGTGGCCTTGAAAAGAAACAACTTGGAGGAAATATGGGAGAATTTGTCTGGAGGATCCTGTAGACAGGCAGGCAAGTTCCCATTGAGAGAGAAGAGGAAGGCATGTGCCTCCATTTTTATTTTTATTTTTGATTTTTTTATTATGGTAAAATACATGTAAAACTTACCATCTTAATCATTTTTTAGATGTACAATTCAGTGTCATTAATAATTAAATATATTCACATTATTGCGCAACCATCACCATTATCCATCTCCAGGACTTTTTCATCATCCCAAACTGAAACTCCATACCCATTAAATAATAATTCCCATTTCTTTCTCCCCTCAGCCCCTAATGAATACTATTCTACTTTTAGTCTCTATGAATTTGACCACTCCAGGTACCTCGTATACCATAGACTGAATATTTTTTTCCCTCCCAAATTCATATGTTGAAATACTAATTCCCAGTGTGATAGCATTAGGAGGTGGGCCTTTGGTAGGCTTTGCCGTCATGAATTGGATTAGTACCTTACAAAAGAGACTCCAGAAAGCTACCTTGTCCATTCTACCATGTGAAGACACAGGAAGAAGATGACTCTCCTTGAACCAGAAAGCTGGCTCTTACACCAGACACAGAATCTTCCAGTGCCTTGAACTGGACTTCCTCACCTCCAGAACTATGAGAAATGAGTATTTGTTATTTATAAGCCACCAAGTGTATGGTATTTTATTATAGAAGCCCAAACTAAAACATTTTGTAAGTAGAAACATACAATATTTGTCCCTATGGGCCTGATTTATTTTACTTCGCATAATGTTTCCAAGTTTCTTCCATGGTATAGCATGTATCAGAATGTCATTCCTTTTTAAGGCTGAATAATATTCCATTGTATTGATATACCACATTTGTTTATCCATTCATCTGTCACAGGACATCTGGGTTGTTTCAATTGTTAGGTTATTGTGAATAATGCTGCTATGAACATGGGTATACAAATATCTATTTGAATTCCTGCTTTTAACTCTTTTAGGTATATACCCAGAAGTGGTGTTTTTAAATCTTAGAACTTTTTGTTGACATATAACATATAGAGTGGTGCCCAGATCATAAGTGTACAGCTTAATGAATTGTCCTTAAGCAAACACACCACATGATCAGCAGGCAGATTAAGAAGCAGAACCTCAAATCCCAACCCCTTTCAGCCCCAGTCCCTCCCCACAGGAGCCCAACCTCCTGACTTAACCCCTCAGATCAGTCTTGTTTGATTTTGAACTTTATAAAAATGGAACCACACAATATGTACTTATTTTTATTAGGTTTAGGAGAGTATAAAAATTATGTTTCTGAGGTTAACATAACATTTATGAGGTCTTGAAAAATCTATATTGTCACAGTGTAGGTTTCGTTAGTCCGTTCTCACTAATACATAATATTCCATTATGTGCATATTGCACAATTTATTTGCTCATTCTGTGATCGATGAGAATTGTGTTTCCACTTACTTTTACTTTTTTCCACTTTTATTGGAAAATAATTGACATATATCACTGTGTAATTTTAAAGCATATATGATGGTTTGATTTATGTATATTGCGAAATGATTACCACAATCTTACTCTTACAAAAAACAGGTGGTAGAGACTGTAGAGGGAACCAGGGTGTTGGGCTTCAGGTCTTACCACTTTTACTTCTTCTACTGTAAGAAAAGAAATTAACGAGACAGCTATATGCTTTGTTTTTTAAAAAGCAGCAATTGCCATTTGACTTTCAACCCATACATCGTGTTCTCCTTAATCTGCTGGTATACCCATTCAAGTGAGGCTTCCTAAGACTAGGGAAATTCTCTTCTTTTATCCTTACTTTAGGGATACCTTCCTGGGCAATCTGGCAATTTTTCTTTTCCCCTCAATATCAAAGGGTGATCCAATATCACTCATTCTATGTTTTAATGTGAATGCGGTTTAGATGCCTTGCCATAGGAGTTGTATTTCAAAGAAGTGGAGAGCAGTGAGGTGTTGGGTGAAAAGCAGGTGTCCAGCCTGGGCAGGCATCTCTTGCAGCCACAGGATTTATAACTCCTGTTATATTCCACGGACTCCTTTTGACTCAGCTCTCCCTCCAAACCTCTTATCTACTCTATCAGCACCAGACCACCAGAGCACATCCCACGCAATTCACAATCATCCCACTCAATCATCCCAGAGGCATCCTAGCCTGTTTTTTTTTTTTTGTTTCTATAGCCCCTTCCTACCCCCAACCCCTCACTCCTGCCCCCAGTGACGGTGTTGAAGAGCCACATATTTTCTTATTTTTTTTTTTTTAATAATTTTTTTAAAGTAAGCTTTACACCCAATGTGGGGTTTGAACACATGACCCTGAGATAAAGAGTTGCACGCTCTACCGACTGAGCCAGCCAGGCACCCCAAAGAGCTGCATATTTTCAAACTCATGGTCCAGAATGTCTTCTGCCTTAAATTATTTGTCTCTTAAAGATGCTCTTTTTGGATGGATAGCACATGACATACACAGCTGTTTGCTTTGCAACAGTTATTTTGTATTTTAGATGATCAAGAAACTCTATGGGCGCCTGGGTGGCTCAGTTGGTTAAGCGACTGCCTTCGGCTTAGGTCATGATCCTGGAGTCCCAGGATCGAGTCCCACATCGGGCTCCCTGCTCAGCAGGGAGTCTGCTTCTCCCTCTGACCCTCCTCCCTCTCATGCTCTCTGTCTCTCATTCTCTCTCTCGCAAATAAATAAAACCTTAAAAAAAATAAAAAATAAAAAAAATACCACTGACTTCTGTGCATTGATTTTATATCCTGCCACTTTACTGAATTCCAAAGGCAAGGGAAGCAAGGGCAAAAATGAACTATTGGGACTTCATCAAGATAAAAAGCTTTTGCAAAGCAAAGGAAACAGTCAACAAAACCAAAAGACAACCGACAGAATGGGAGAAGATATTTGCAAATGACATATCAGATAAAGGGCTAGTATCCAAAATCTATAAAGAACTCATCAAACTCAACACCCAAAGAA